>NC_056745.1:700900165-700990165 GCF_019279795.1 Protopterus annectens
ATCCTTGGAGGCTTTCCCATTGTCTGCACCTGATGTTTATGGGGAAACTTGGCTGATAATATCTGAGGAACTAAGGGGGATTCTTGGCTGATAATATCTGAGGAACTAAGGGGGATTCATCAGATTTTAGTCAGGGAGGAAATTCCTGCCAAAACCCTGTGAGGATTTTATGGATGGACATCCCACAGTAAAAGAAACAGAAGGCAAAGTATAGTTTCCCTGTTGCAAAGGATCTTCAGAGTGGTATGACAGGATTTCACTCAGGGTTTGTTTAATGCTTTGATAGCCTTGAAGCCTTCTCAATGAGTCTCTGTTTTTGCCTCCCCTGTCTTCCACTTCTGTTAAGATACCTAGGGGACAGGATTCTTGCAATGAGGATTTGGATTCTGGGGAAGAATCCCTGACCTTTTCTTCCCAAATGCCATCCCTCCTGGACTGCACTTCCGAGAAAGAGGATTTTTTTGAGTCTAGACTCCCCTTGGAAGAGTTATGCTTTGGCTTACTATTGCCCAAATGATTAACTATTTTAAGTGGGACTGTTCACAGGTCTCTGACATTCAAAAGTGATACTATAAGGTCCTACAGATGGAGTTTCTCAAACCAGCAGCTGTCCCTCCTGATGTTCTTCATGTTTGACTGTTGCAGTCATTACATTTGGGTAATCTGCTGGCAGGTTGCCCTCAGTCGGCCTGATTAACAAAGTCTTGGGTCCTGCGTCGGTTGCTGTCCCTTCTTCCATGATGTCAGGTCGTCAGGGGTATAAAACATGCATCCAATGACATTACATCAGTCTTTCTTTCTGTGCGGTGCCTGAAGCAGAAGCAGTTCACAAGTGCCGGTCGGCAACTCCTGAAATTTTTGTTTTCGAGTTTCAGAACCGAAGTCTTCAACTTAAAGCTAAGCACCCCGTTGGGGAAACTTTTTCTTGCTCTTTACTGATTTCAGTAAAAGTTAATAATTGCATTACTTGTGGAAAGCAAATACCTCACAGTGATTTTCATTCGTACTGTATTCCTTGCCTAGGCCCTGACCATGATGTACCTTGCTGTCAGTTTTGTGCTTTATTTAATCAGTGCACTATCAGTCGTTGGTACTTTTTTACCTCTAAATATTTCGGTTCTCTGTTTAATTCCCCAGAAATGTCGTCGGTTACCCATCTGACTACTGGGATTCCGAAAAAATGCAAAGATAAAGACAGAGACAGGCCGCCGAGTTCCAATACTCCCGACGATGCTTCTCCTAAGCAGCCCCTGATATCCGCTACTTCTAATTCACAGGCCTCTACTGAGACCCATTCGGAGTCAGGTATGCTGCGGGAGGCTTCACCTGTGGAACCCGCGGATGTCTCTACCTTGGATGGTTCCGGAGCTGCTGAGCAGGCACCGGCTTCTGAGGGTGTATTCAGGCCTACAGACTTGCATATTAAATTGACTCCACCTTCATTACTAAGGCATAAATCTCAATCTATGTCTAAAAAAACGATGCCCAGGCCACATGTTCAGGCCCCTATGCTGAAGATCTAATTACTCTAATCAGGGGTAGTCAACCCCCCCCCGCCCCACTAAGAGGCCTGGGGCTAAGCTTGATTATGAATCTTCTAATCAGGTTTTTGTTTCTTCTGATTCTTCTAATGACCTGGATATGTTCATACCTACTTATGAGGATTCTGATGCAGAGGATTCCATTCTCTCTGCTTCCCCTCCTGAAGATTTTTCTTTTGTGGAAACTTTACATACCTTAAGGGAGCATTTCCACTGGGAAAGTCTGGAATTTTCTGATTCATAAAAGAGGCTTAGGGATTTCCTTCTTCTTCCTCAGCATAGGCTCTTGGCTATACCTCCTGTACTAGACATTGTTGATGATGTGTTTTCAGAATCCAATATGGCCCCTGATTCCCTGCCTCCATCTCCTAGTAAACCTGACAGATACTACAGGATTCCTGAGTCCCACAAATTCCTTTTCAAAAATCATGTTGCTGATCCAGAAACCATTTCTCAGGGGCTCAAGGGCATTAAGGCTTCTACTGCTAAAAACCCTACCCCTTCTGATAGAGACTCCAGGGCACTGGATAGATGTGGTAAGAAAGTTTATACTTCTGCAACCTTGGCAATCAGGGCTTTAAACTGCCAATTTCATATGTTAAAATATCAACAGCATATTAATGGACTGCTTAAACAGAAAATGATGTTTCCTGACTGTGTGGAAAATAAAGATTTACAGGATTTATTGCATTCTGCTGAACAAATTGGAAAACATACTTTGCAATGTGGTTTTGATTCTTTAGAAGCCTCCTGCAGGGCTGCTATTTCTGGGTCTGTGCTTAGAAGGCATGCTTGGCGTAAGGAGCAATCTTTGCCTGATCATGTTAAAGCAAAATTGTTGGATGCTCCTTTAAATCAGGACAGTCTGTTTGGCAATAAGGCTGAAGAAGTTCTAAAAAAAGATGGAAGATGAAGCTAAATGTATGCAAACTGTTATTTCTTACAAGTGCAACCTCCAAGATTTAGTAGGCTCTGGCCTACTAAGAATTGATCATTTCGAGCTCCTTCCAGGTCCTCTCAAGCCAAACCCAGACACTCCAAAAACACCAGGTTTCAGTCCCAGGGGACTCTCAGAACTAAGCAATGGAGGGCCTCCACTTCCAAATCTGGAAATAAGACACCCCCCTATGGTAAACAGTCTCAATGACTTCCTTTTAAAATTACCACGCACTTACCTTTTAGCCACCCCTTTGGGGGGAAAGATTGCTCTTCATGCAAAGAACTGGGAACTCATAACCCAGGATACTGTCCCAGGGATACAGATTTCATTTTCACATGTTGCTAACACCAAACGGGTGGCCAGACCTGCCCCCAAATCAGTGGGCAGAGGCTCAAAAACAAGTACTTTCCCTCTTAAACATGGGGGCTATTCACCCAGTACCAGTAGAGGAAAAGGGACAGGGTTTCTATTCCAGGCTCTTTCTGGTACCCAGAAAAGACAAATCATGGCGTCCAATTCTAGACCTGTCTACTCTAAACACCTTTCTGGACATTCCAAAATTCAAGATGCTGACTCTTCACCAATTACTTCCTGTGCTAGGCAAAGATGCCTGGTTGGCAACTTTAGATTTAAAAGAAGCATACCTGCACATCCCAATCCGGGAATCTTGCAGAAGATACCTATGCTTCAAAGCAGGCTACTTGCATTATCAGTTCTCTGCACTGCCCTTTGGCTTGTCTACTGCGCCCAGGGTATTCACAAAGTGCCTGGCTCCATTTATTGCATTTTGCAGGCAAAGAAATATTCAAATATATCCGTACCTAGACAATTGTCTAATTCAGGCAGAAAACCAGGCCATACTTCTAAATCATCTGGCGTTTGTAAAAAGGGTTCTAACTTGTCTAGGGTACACCATAAACAAAAAGAAATCACAATTGGTACCCTCTCAACAGATTACATTCCTGGGTGCAAGCTTGAATACAACTGCCCAGATGTCTTTCCTCACGCCAGAGAAGCAAATTCATTTGGTAACTTACTTCAAACAAGTGGCCACAAAAAGCCTGCTATCTGCAAGACAAATACTGAAAGCCTTGGGGTTCATGGCCTCCTGCATTCTTCTAATTCCGTATGCAAGACTGCATATGAGAAAACTACAGTGGTACTTAAAAAGTCTGTGGAATCAACATTGTCACCGCCTGGAAGCAATGATTCCTATCTTACCTTGCCTACACCTAGAATTCCTATGGTGGGCAGAGGCCTGCCACCAAAACAAGGGACTGCCATTCACACTACCCCCTGCCACCCAAACCCTAACTACAGATGCATCAGACTATGCATGGGGGGCTCACCTGGCAGGGAAGTGCATTCAGGGCAAATGGAACCCAAATCAAATGCACCTACATATCAATCAAAAAGAAATGTTAGCTGTACAGAATGCTCTGACAGCCTTCAAGGACTACATTCTTCCAGGACAACTAATGGTAAAGACGGACAACACCATGGTTATGTGGTACATAAACAAGCAGGGGGGTACACATTCTTACCCCCTTTGCAGACTAGCCATGGCATTGTGGAACACAGCCTTGAGCTACCAAGTGCACCTACAAGCTCAGTTCCTGCGAGGAAAATTGAATACACTGGCAGATGGACTAAGCAGAAATCTCATGGACCCACACGAGTGGAAACTGGAACCATGGATTTTCAACATGTTGACAAGCAAATGGGGAGAGCCCAGACATAGATCTATTTGCCTCCCCTCAGAACTACCAATTGGACAAGTTTTGCACAAGGACTCCCCACAAAGAAGCATGGAAAGTGGATGCTCTGTCCTTCAGCTGGAAAAGCCTGTCAGTCTACGCCTTTCCCTCTCTGCTTCTGCTCTCCAAAGTACTGCTAAAAGTCAAACAGGACAAACCAAGAATGATTTTGATTGCTCCAGACTGGCCATGCCAACACTGGTACCCACTCCTGCGCAGTGTGTCACAAATACCTCCATGGCACCTGCCTCAGACCCCCTTCCTTGCTGTCTCGGCAGGGGAACCAAATTCTGCACCCTCGGCTTCTGACATTGAACCTTGCAGCCTGGCTAATCACTTAAATTCACCTTTATCATCCCTCAACAAACCTTGTAAATATTAGAAGAGCGTTGCACCACAAGTATTAGTATTTCATCTGAATATTCAAACTTACTTAACAACCAAACTGTGGTGGTGGTGCTGCGGTAGCGTTGTCGCCTCACAGACGTTGCCCGTTCGATTCTCAGTTAGAGCATCTTCTGTGTGTCGACATGCGTGGATGGGCGTTCCTTCATTGAAGGTTGTGCGTTAGGCCCGGCAAGCCAGCACGTAAAAATCAACTGCCAATCATTAGCGGACTGGAGTTCCGCTGTGTCGATCCCTAACCGGTAAAAGCCGAAAGACTTAACAACCAAAATGATGAAAAAGCAGCTACAAAGCAGTAGCTTCAATAACAGGCTTGTGCCATGTTAAATCCACAATATATGAAATATAAAGATTTTCTGTTGTAAAAGTCAAGTGGCGTAATTCCATAGCTTTAAAACATGTAGATGTCATAAAAACAGAAAAAACAAACATAAAAGTGAAGAACCTGTGATGGATGTCATCTTGGAGGCGAGAAGGCCTAGTACTAGAAAATCTTATGCTGACAAATGGAAAAGATTCTGTGCCTGGAACCAATCTTTAGGGATGAGCACAGTAGGTGCCCAGTTTACCTCAGATTTTACAGTACTTAACTGAGATGCTTCACAAGGGCCTGTCTTTTTCCTCTATTAAAATCCACACTTCAGCTATTTCAGCTCACTATAACACAGAACCACCCCTTTTCTCTCATCTCCTGCTCAAGCAGTATCTCAGAGGGGGGCAAAGAACTTGAGACCACCCAGGAAAGCTGCTACCCCTGCCTGGGACCTTAACTTTGTTTTGGAGAAGCTCACTCTACCTCCTTTCGAGCCAGCTGCTACTGCAGACTTAAAATTTCTTTCTTGGAAAACAGCCTTCCTTTTAGCAATCACTTCAGCTAGAAGGATATTGGAATTACATGCCCTTATGGCAGTGGAGCCTTTCATCATCTTTCATGTGGACAGGGTATCTCTGAGGACCAATCCATCCTTCATGCCCAAGGTGGTTTCCAGTGTGGCCCTTAATCAGTCCATTCATTTGCCAACCTTCTTTCCCAATCCACAGAACAAAAGGGAACGGATTCTGCATTCCTTGGATTTGCACAGACAACTGAGATTCTACTTGGACAGGACTAAATCTCAAATAAAATCTGACCAATTGCTGGTAGCATTTGCTGCAGGGGCAGAGGGGAAGGCTATTTCAAAACAAACCATTTCTAAATGGATAAAGCCGTTGCATTCATTTCTGCTATAAGCACCATGGAAAACCTAGCCCCCAGAGGATCAGATCTCACTCCACCAGGGCTGCATCTACTTCTGCAGCCTTTCTCAGAGGTGTTCCTGCCAAGGATATTCTAGAAGCTGCTACCTGGAGTTATGTACATAGTTTCACCAAGCATTATCATTTTCCAATTTTCTCTAAATCCAGAGCTGGTTTTGCCACTGCTGTCTTGCAGGGCCTTATAGCTGGCCCTAATACTGTATAAACTCCTCCTTCCAACCATAGCTTTGGGAATCTACCCAAATGTAATGACTGCAACAGTGGAACACGAAGAACATAGCACTGTTGTGTACACTTACCATAAATGTAGATGTTCGAGTGTATTCACTGTTGCAGTCTTGGTTACCCTCCCTCCAGCCCCCTATTTTTCTCTAGCTATGCCTCTTCTTTCTTTTACTATGCTTAAAAGCCTTTTTGGTTGAAGGTATATTTTTGTGTTTTTTAATTTTATTGGCTCCCCATTAGGGGGGCACCTGACATCTAGTGCAAGAAAAACTGATGTAATGGCATCGGATGCATGTTTTATACCCCTGACGACCTGATGTCATGGAAGAAGGTACAGCAACCGATGCAGGACCCAAGACTTTAATCAGGCTGACTGAGGGCAACCTGCCAGCAGATTACCCAAATGTAATGACTGCAACAGTGAATACACTCGAACATCTACATTTATGGTAAGTGTACACAACTGTACTTTCTGACTGCACTTTTGGATACTTTTTCTGCAGCTTCTGTAGCTCTTGACTCCTCCTGCATCAAAAAAGTCTGATAGGTTCTACAAGGTGCCTGTGGACTGCAAATTTCTTTATAAGTGCACTTCTGCTGATCTTTCAGTGGTATCATTTTCTTCTGAAAAACCCTCTATGTTGCTGCCATCTACTAAGAATAGTAGGACTATGTAAAGGTTGGCCATGAAGATTTACACTGCTGCCACCTTATCCTTTAGGGATGTTAACTACCAGACTCATATGACCAGGTATGATTTGGCCACCCTTTCCCACATTTATAAGGTTGTTTCTGATCTTCCTGATTCTGATGGAAAGGCTTCTGCCCTTTCCCTGTTGGGGTCCACTTTTCAAGTTGCCTGTCGTTCAGTAAAATGCGGCTGTTGCCTGTTTCAGGGCTGCTGCCTTTGGCTCGGTGATGAGGTAATATTCCTGGCTGTGTCTTCATCATCAAAGCCAAACTTTTGGATGTACTTCTGGATAAGAAAAGTTTTTTTTAGAACTGCTGCTGCTGACTTATTTAAGTCTCTACAGGGTAAGGGTAAGGCCTGCAGGAACTGAAGCGTATGTTTCCCTTATTCCCAAGTTTCAAAGAAACTGTCCTTCCAAGTCTCCCTTTGTTCTTAGATAGACCCTCTTAAGGGTAAAAAGGGTTCTAGGCATATTACTCCTAAGTCTACTCAGAATCCTCCTTCTCTGAAGCCTTCTTTACAGGGTAAGCTTGGTTCTATTTGATGTTTGGCCTTCCCTTCCCCTTGGCCAGGTTCCCTTGTCTCTCTGCCTTTCGTTATATCTTCCAAATGGGCATTGGATCACCTCAGATTCTTGGGTTCTCTTGTTTATCTGTCAGGGATATTTTATGGTTTAGGAATCTCATCCTCCTTTTTTCAGGCATTCCTCAACCTCCTCGAGAACAGCTTTCTCATTTTCCAGATGTTCTGCAGTCCCTTTTAGATCAGTGTACATTTCAGCTTGTTTTACCCACAAGGTGGGAAAATTTTTACTCCGGAATGCTTTTGCTTTCTTTGAAGGAAGGTATGTGGAGAACCAATTCTGGATCTTTCTCTGCTCTACACCTTTCTCATAATTCCTTCTTTTTGGATGTTGTCCCTTCAGACCTTGTTCCTCTTCTTCTTCCTAGGCCTTCATGGTTTCTCTGTATTTCAAGGATGCATACCTTCACATTCCTGTTCATCTTCAGTTCAGGAAATGTTTACATTTCTCTGTTTCTTCCTTGCATTTTTCAGTTTTCTACTTTGCCCCTTTGACCTCTCTACTGTCCAGAGGGTGTTCACCAAATGCCTCACTCCTTTCTTTGCTATTTGCAGGCTTCAGGGTATGCAGATTTTTCCCTACCTAGACAATATGCTCATTCAGTCTACTGCAGGATTTTCAGTTTACTTTTCATCTTTTACACAGTCCGGGCTTTGCCATAAACCTCCAGAAATGAGTCCCGGTGCTTGTTAGGATCACATTTTTCTCAGTTGCAGGCTTCAGACTATTCCATTGCTGGCATCTCTCCTTGTCCCCAAGGTTCTGTTCCTGACTGCCTTTTTCCACTGTCATGTAGTATCTCAGGGTTGGCCTCTACCCCTCCCTTTCACCAGGCTCCATGTAAGAAAGTGCAGTGGTACCTCAAATCAGTGTTGCTCCAACATTGCCACCCCCTGGATTTCCCTGTTCCCTTTCTCCCTTATCTTGAGTTTGAGCTGAAGTGGTGGATTCCTCAACTCTGTCTCAATCCAGATCTTCTTTCAAGCTTCAGTTCCCTCTCAGGAACTTTTCATGGACCCCTCAGAAGTGGGTCCAGGGTCTTTGGCCTCCCCATCAGAGGTCAAACCATATCAACATAAAAGAGATGGGGGCTTTCCCTTTGGCTTTGCAGGCTTTCCTTTCCCTCTTTCATCCCTGGCCCCTCAAAATCTCAGACAATACAACAGTGATGTGATAAGTCATTAAATAGGGGGGCACAAGGTCCTGTCGCCTTTACAGACTAGCTCTTCAGGACTTGGATCAAGCTATCCAGTATCAAGTGACTCTTCAGCTGGTTTACATTCCCATAGAGCACAATCTCATGGCAGACTCTTTAAACAAGTCCAGAACCCAGGGTCATGAATGGATGCTTCCCAGAGACGTGTTCTTGGACATTACCCCATCGATAGACATTTCTAGGGTAGATATTTTAACCCCCTGTGAACAGACAACTTCCTGTATTCTGTTCCAGAGTCCCAAGTCCTCTAACTTGGAAATTGGATGCCCTACCTTCTCCTTGGAAGGAAGTATTTCTCTACACACACACACACACACACACACACACACACACACACACACACACACACACACACACACACACACACACCCCACACACCCTATCCGTTACCACAAGTTCTGTGCAAGAACAGGCAGGACTCTCCCAAAGTCTTGCTAGTGAGTCCTTTTTGACTGAGACAGCACTGGTTACCCTTGTTTTTCTTTCTTACTTGGCCAGGGGCAATCACCATAGGTTAACTCACCGGGTCGATTTTCTCACACAAGACAAGGGATTTTATGTTCATTCTCACCTGTCCGCTTTTCAAATGACACTGTGGATGATAGAGATTTGATCCCTTTTAGGTACTTCTTTTCTGAGGATGTACTTCAGGTTCTGCAGGAGGCCAGGGAACCAACTTCCGGAAAATCATACATGTCTAAATGGAAAACATTTTCTGTCTGGTGCATCTCTCACAATCAAGATCCCTTAACTGTGGATGTTCCTTTGGTTTTCTCTTATTTGTATGATCTGCTTCATGCTGAGTTGACATATTCTTCAATAAATGCTCACCTGTCAGCAATTTCTGCTTGTCTGCCCTTGAATCTTTCTCTGGCCTCTAGGTTTGAGGTCAGACTGTTTCTTAAGGATGTCCTTCACACTGGGCTTCCCAGGAAGCCTATTCCACTTTCTTGGGACCTCAGTTTTTACTTGAAAAATTGACCCAGGCTCCTTTTGAGCTTGCCTCTTCAACTTCCTTACAATATTGTACTTGGAAGTCTGTTCTTATTTTGAATCTTGCTTCTGACAAGAGAATTTCTGAACTTCAGGCTCTCGTGACTATTCTTCCTTTTTTTAATTTTTCATAGACACAGGTTATCCCTTCATACAATTCCTTCTTTTATAACCTAGGTGGTCAATCAGTTGTCCCTTAATACGTCTGTTCGCCTCCCTTCCCTTTTTTCCTTCTCCTCAGTCTGCCAGTGAGAAGGTTCTTCACACCTTGGATTTTTATAGGCAGCTCAGATGTTCGTGTTTCACTGTTGCAGTCATTACTCTTGGGTTATCCTGCTGGCAGGCTACCCGCAGTTGGCCAGAATTCCAAAGTCTAGGTCCGGCGTCTGTTGCTGTCACCTCTTCCCTAACGTCAGTGCGCCAGGGGTATAAAAGATGCAGCCGATACCATTTTCTTCAGTCTTTCTTTTAGTGCAGTGCCCAAAGCAAAAGCAGTTTGCAAGTGCCGGTCGGCCGACTCCTGAGATTTTCACAGACGAATTTCAGATCCAAAGTCTTCATTAAAGCTAAGTACCCAGTTTGGAAAACTTTTTTCTTGCTCCAGACCGATGTCAGAAAAAGTTAACAATTGTATTTCTTGTGGGAAGCAAATACCTCATAAGGATTATCATTCTTACTGTATTCCTTGCCTAGGCCCTGATCATAACGTTGCTAGCTGTCGGTTTTGTGCTAGATTCAACAAACGCACTATTAAGCATCGGTTTGATTTTGCTTATCATTACTTTGGCCGAAAAATCAATTACATAATCCCGTCGGAACAGCCGACGACCGGAGTTTCTAAAAAACACAAAGAAAAAGAGAAGGACAGGCATCAGAGATCCATAACCAACGACGAGGCTTCCGCTAAGCCAGTCGCCGGTTCTCAGTGAGGCGCTTTCGCAGCCCCTGACACCCGCAACCTCAGAGCCACAGGTTGCTGACGACTCCCACATGGAGCCAGCTAGGCCTCTGGATACTCAAGGTATTGGACACTCGGAATTCATTCCCTCAGATGGGTCCGGAGCCGCTGAGCAGGCATCGGCTTCTGAGGGTGTTTTCAGACCTACACAGCTATATGTAAAGCCTACTTCAGCTTCAAAAGCAAAGATTACAGCAGCTTTAAAGACAAAGAAACAAGTACAGCATTCTCCAGGACAGACTTCCATGCCTAAGAAACAGATGCTCAAAATGGCCGAAGACCTTATTACCTTGATCAGGGGTTCCCATCCCCCTCCTGACAAGAGGCCTAGGCAAGAGACAGACTATGACTCTTCAGATCAGGTTTCCATTTTTTCTGACCCCTCTTCTGTACAGGAATACTCTCTTCCTCCCTATGAGGATTCTGATGCTGAAGAATCCATTCCTTCAGCCTCTCCTCCTGAGGATTATTCTTTTGGGGAAACCCTGCATACCATGAGGGAGCACTTCCACTGGGAGAGCCAAGATTACTCAGAATCAAAGAAAAGGCTTTAGAGATTTTCCTTTACTTCCTCAGCACAGGCCTCTTGCTATTCCCCCTGTGCTAGATGTTGTAGGTGATGTATTTTCAGAGTCTGGCCTTTCTCCAGACTCCTTACCTCCAGCTCCTGTTAAACCAGACAGATACTACAGGGTTCCTGATTCACATAAATTTCTTTATAAAAACCATGCTGCTGACCCAGAAACGATTTCTCAGGGTCCCAAGGGGGTTAAGGCCGCTACTGCAAAAAAAACTGTCCCTTCTAACAGGGATTCATGGGCACTAGACAGATGGGGAAAAAGGTTTACACTTCTGCTACTTTGGCTGTGAGGGCTTTAAATTGTCAATTTCATATGATTAAATATCAGCAATACTTAATGTCACTGTTAACACAGAAAATGTTGATTAATTCTGATTGTACAGAAAATAAGGAAATACAGGATTTATTGCATGCAACTGAACAAGTGGGAAAGCATACATTGCAATGTTGTTTTGATTCTCTGGAGGCCTCCTGCAGGGCCGCAGTGACGGGTTCTGTCATTAGGAGGCATGCTTGGGTAAAGGAACAAAATCTGCCTGATCATGTTAAAGCAAAATTATTAGATGCTCCATGACAGCATGATACTTTATTTGGTGTTAAAGCAGAGGAGGTTTTGAATAAAATGGAGGACAAAGCGAAATCTATGCAAACAGTAAAGGATTTCTTACAGGTTCAGCCACCAAAATTTAGCAGGAACTGGCCTACAAAGAATTGGTCCTTTCCAGTGTTGGACAGGCCACAAAGAGGCAGATACAGATGTCCCAGAGGCAGATCCCAGCCCCAGGGCTCATACAGGCCTAAACAATGGGGCATTTCTACCTCCAAAAGTGGAGAAGACAAAGCACAGCCATATAGGAAACAGTCCCAATGACTTGCCTCTGCCAGCACCAAGCACTTATCTTCTTGCAGCCCCCTTAGGGGGAAAACTAGCACTTTTCTCTCAAAATTGGCACATGATCACCCAGGACAAATGGGTATTGAATATAGTGTCCCAGGGCTACAGGTTCTACTTTCACACTCTGCCAAAGGCAAAAGGTATGCCAAACCTGCCACACAATCAATGGGCAGAGGCACAAAAACAAGTTTCGTCCCTTATGCAAATGAGGGCCATTCAGCAAGTACCACAGCAAGAGCAGGGACAAGGATTTTACTCAAGAACTTTTCTTGGTTCCCAGAAAGGACAAAGCCTGGAGACCAATACTGGACCTGTCTTTTCTAAACACATTTCTGGACGTTCCAAAATTCAAAATGTTAACTCTGCAGCAGCTTCTGCCTATGTTGGGCAAGAAGGCTTGGCTTGTAACTTTGGACCTAAAAGAGGCATAGCTGCATAGATCTATTTGCCTCCCCTCACAACTGCCACCTACAGAAATTCTGCAGACAATCTTGCAGAAGATACCTCAGATTCATAGCTGGCTCAATGCACTACCAATTCTCTGTACTGCCTTTTGGCTTATCTACTGCGCCCAGGGTCTTCACAAAATGCCTGGCACCAATAATTGCATTTTGCAGACAAAGAGGAATTCAAATTTATCCTTACTTGGGTGACTGCCTTATACAAGCAGAGAACAAGGACACTCTACTAAAGCATCTGTCGTTCATAAAAAGATTATTAATTTGCCTAGGGTACACAGTAAACGAAAATAAATCAAAACTAGTACCCTCTCAAGAGATAATATTCCTGGGTGCAAGCTTAAATACAACTGCCCAGATGGCTTATCTCACGCCAGACAAACAAAGGCAACTAACTTCTTACTTCAAAATGTTGGCAACAAAGACCCAGTTATCTGCAAGAAAAATTCTGCAGGCCTTGGGCTTCATGGCATCCTGCATTCTGCTAACTCCATATGCCAGACTGCATATGAGGAAACTTCAGTGGTACCTAAAAAGTGTCTGGACTCAACGTTGTCAAAGCCTGGAAGCATTAATTACCCTCATTCCTTGCCTGCAACAGGAGTTTCAATGGTGGGCTCATGCCCATCACCTCAACAAGGGACAGCCATTCACTCTACTCACAGCCAGGCAGTCAATAACAACAGATGCATCAGATTATGCCTGGGGAGCACACATGGCAGGAAAATGTATTCAGGGCACATAGTCCACAAGCCAAATGCATCTACATATCCATCAAAAAGAGATGCTAGCTGTTCAGAATTCCCTGACAGCTTTCAAGGATCTACTTCATCCAGGACAACTACCGATAAGGACGGACAATACTACAGTCATGTGGTACATAAACAAGCAGGGAGGCACACATTCCTACCCCCTCTGCAGACAAGCCATGACTTTGTAGAACACAGCATTGACTTATCAAGTACACCTGCAAACACAATTCGTGCCAGGAAAGAACAATACTCTGGCAGACGAACTAAGCAGAAACCTTACGGATCCCCACGAGTGGAAACTGGATCCACAAGTCTTCAGCATGATAACAAAGGAATGGGGATGCCCAGACATAGATCTATTTGCCTCCCCTCACAACTGCCACCTACAGAAATTCTGCACAAGGACTTATCACAAGCAAGCATGGAAAGTGAATGCTCTGTCATTCAGCTGGAAAAGTCTAACAGTATATGCCTTTCCTCCTCTGCCTCTCCTCCCCAAGGTACTCCTAAAGGTCAGACAAGAGAAGCCAAGAATGATTCTGATTGCCCCAGACTGGCCACGCCAGCACTGGTACCCAATCCTAAAAAGCTTGTCTCAAGGCCCAGCCTGGACATTGCCTCTAATTCCTCACTTAATGACCCAGTGAAACAATCAAATTCTGCACATCCAACTCAGGACCCTAAATCTGGCAGCATGGCGGATAATGTAACCATTCAAAGCACACCTCTCTCTAAAACAGTGATGGATGTTATTTTGAAGGCCAGGAGGCCCAGTACCAGAAAATCTTATGCAGGAAAATGGAAAAGATTCTGTGCTTGGAACCAGGCACAAGGAATTGACACATCGGTACCAAACATTCCTCAGATTTTACAGTACCTAACTGAGATGCTGGACAAAGGCCTATCCTTTTCATCAAGTAAAATTCATGCCTCTGCCATTTCAGCTCATTACAATACGCAACCTCCTATTTTTTCACATCCATTGCTAAGACAGTACCTCAGAGGGGCCAAAAACATAAGACCTCCAAGGAGAGCCCCAATACCTGCATGTGACTTCAATTATGTCTTGGAAAAACTCACACTGCCGCCTTTTGAGCCAGCTAATGCAGCTGATATAAAGTTTTTATTTTGGAAAACAGCTCTGTTCCTAGCAATAACTTCTGCAAGACAAGTTTGAGTTACAGGCACTCATGGCTGTGGAACCTTTCATCATTTCCCATCCAGACAGGGTTTCTCTAAGGACGAACCTAACATAACATTTATGCCTAAGGTAGTGTCCAGTGTGGCCCTTAACCAAACCATTCATTTGCCTACCTTTTATCCAAACCCACAGAATAAGGGTGAGAGACTTCTGTATTCCTTGGACATACACAGACAACTACGCTTTTACTTGGACAGAACTAAAGCATTCAGAAAAACTGAGCAACTTTTAGTGGCATATGCTGCAGGATCTCAAGGAAAGCCGATCTCAAAACAGACTATTTCAAAATGGATAGGCCACTACATTCGTTTCTGCTACTCACAACATGGCAAATCAGTGCCCAAGGGCATTAGGCCTCATTCCACCAGGGCAGCAGCCACTTCAGCAGCCTTTTTCAGAGGAGTACCAGCCAAAGACATTTTAGAGGCTGCAACTTGGAGTTCAGTGCACACTTTTACAAAGCGCTACCATTTACCTCTCTACTCTAAATCCAGAGCAGGCTTCGCCACTGCAGTTCTGCAAGGCCTTATAGCCTCTCCTAATACTATTTAGGCCCAGCCACCCAGCCTTAGCTTTGGGATTCAACCCAAGAGTAATGACTGCAACAGTGAAACATGATCAACATAGTACAGTTGTGTACCTACCATAAATGTAGATGTTTTGAGTGTATTCACTGCTGCAGTCCATTACTAACTCTAATATTTTCATTATAATGATTATTGTTATTACATTTTTGTATGATAGTTTTTTTTTTCTGAATGTATCTTACTCTGTGGAGCTTTTCTCCCCGGGCCTCTACTGAAAATGGAAATTTCTCCAGCTAGACTAGCCCGGTCAACAAATGTAAAATAAATAAAAATAAAATAAATAAAAAAAGTTAGCCACCCTCCATCCCCCTTTTCTTTGCTGGGACTTACCTATACTTCTCTATCTTATACAACCTATGTGGTGTATTTGCTTGTAGATGAAGGAAATGTTTATTTTACTGCATGCTTAATTATTGGCATAATATTTTTAGCCTACCATTTTGGGGGCAAATGACATCTGGGGCAAGAAAAACTGAAGAAAATGGCGTCGGCTGCATCTTTTATACCCCTGGCGCATTGATGTCAAGGAAGACGCGACAGCAACCGACGCCGGACCTAGACTTTGGAATTCTGGCAGACTGCGGGTAGCCTGCCAGTAGGATAACCCAAGAGTAATGACTGTAACAGTGAATACACTCGAACATCTACATTTATGGTAGGTACACAACTGTACTATGCTATTTACATAAAACTAAAGATGTCCTTCTATATCAGATAAAGATAGTATGGCAATGGAGAGAATTGGTAAGAAGATTTAAACTGCTTCTGTTTTGGCCTTTTGGGCCATCAATTATCAGACCTACATGACTATATATGCTCTGGTCTTGATTGCCCAGGCTTGTTAAGTTATTTCTGATCTCTGATTCTAAAGCAGAATCTTCTGCCACTACCCTAATTTTCTGGGTTCTATTAGTGAACTATTTTGCTATCCAATGAGTTCTGGAGGGATTTACGTTTAGTTGGGTGAGTTTATCAACTATGCCACAGTGTGGAATTATGTCTAACACCTTTGTTAGGTCCAGATTTACTGATTTTCCCCCTCTCCCCTTCCATTGTTTCAGCAAACGTTAACACACATACTGCCCTGAAAATCATGGTTACAGCCTTGATGACTTCTTCACTTCTGCCTATTTCTTTATTACTGTCTGCTTTGTATACAGCACAATTCCTGTTATAGCCAGCTGCACTGTGCATTTCTAGCTCATCAGTATTTTCAGTAAATTAAAGCTACATATTTTTCAGTACTGCGAGGTGTGTATTCAAGCCATCTTCCTTTTGGCAGGAGAATTATGCCTCCTCATCTCATGCTGAGATACAGCTTATAAAATACCACAACATTCAGCATGAACAAAGTACTGTACCGGTGGGACCATTGTGCTTTTTTCTTGTTACAAAGTACTGTACTGTTACCGTATTTTTTAGATGAGATGCTGAAGTCCTGGAGGTGCCATTCAGGTAGAAGTAATTAAAATGGAAACACTTTTGGTGACAGGCAGGCACTGAGCTCACTGTTACTTGCCAGAGTACTTGTACATGAAAAAATCTAGAGTTGTCTTTTTACTTGCGTACATGCTAACTACCTGTACACTTTCAGTGTATAGCATTACTTGCTGAGAACTTTATACTTCATTATATGTGTTATGTTAGATACGCCTAGACTACAGTGTAGGTAGAGGGATAGTAAGAATGTTGTTTTGTCCCAGCCCCCACCCCTCCTAGTTACTCTCTGGATTTGCTGGTTCTCTGTATCAAATATGTTGTGCTATTCATTCTCTGGGTTGAGTTTGCCGAAGTGGTACTGAGAACAGTCATCCATGTACTGGGAGAGGGATTTTTTTTTTGTTTAAGTCCACCTTCCTTTGTGCATGCCTATTCACTTCCAAGATGCCATGTATTGGACTTGTACATTTATTTCCACACCTCTGTGAATGATGTAACCAAGTGGCCCCTACCCTTCCATAGACTGAACCCACCCATGTGATTATCAGCCTCCACCAATGAGTTCTAGCTGGACTCACAATCCTCACTCCTCTGCCAAAGAGAAGCAAGCAGGCTAAGTAAGCTTAGTCATTCCTCTTCCAGGTGCCTGTGCCACCATCAAACTTTGATAGCCTGGGTTGTAGTCAGGCTTTATATTGTGTAACAGATCTAATCTTAATCAAAAATGTAAATATTTTCTGGAATTAATGACAGACATAATTCCTCCATACTTAAGGAACTAAACAGTGACAAACAACATGCAAATCCACAATGAATAATGTGACAATGTACAATGCCTGAGGTATGTGGTTTCCCTTATGCTTATTCAGAGACTGTAGGCTGCTCTCCACCTTCGTAATTCTTGCATGTTACAGGCTTATCTGACGATACCACCATGTTGGAATTTTTGTTGTTTCTTAATGAACAGAGTAAAAGCTATGTTAGTAAACTGTCAAGGGTCTTCGTGGATAGTCACAGAAAATTTTGCATTATAAATCAGATTTTCAAATTAAAATGTACAAAAGCAAAGTAAATAAACTAAATTTTATAAAAAAAAAATTTTCGTAGAAAGGGTTGGTGGGAAGCAAGTCCTTCTGCTTCCCTCAAGGCCTCCTGCTAATGGATTCTAATTCACCCTGTAAAAAAATTTGCTATTGCTACCACCGATGAGTAGGTGTTTTTGTAAAACAAATTACATTGCCTAAAAATGCATTTGAAATGTGCGCATTACTGAAGAAAATTATATTTTTTTAATCTATGTTTTTAAACATGAATATTTACTCCAGTCTTTTCCCAATCTCTGTTAACTGTCTACAGCTGAAAAAGTGAAACTTAAAGCTCACACTTTGCATACCTTTCTTCTGATACAATACCAGGAACTGGAAACCTGTACTTTTGTGATTATTTTCCACAGGAGGTATTTGATTTACAGTCTCTAGAGCAGATTTTGGTAGGTAAATATTTAATTAACATATTTAACATTCTTTTCTTAGTGGTACTGATATTTGTACTTGAATCTCATAAAATCTGTCCAACAGTAGTATTTAGGCACAAGTAGTTTTATTTAGTGTTGTGAACTGTTGCAACCCTTCCTGTCACTTGTTCGTCTCTAATACGTCCACAGAGGTTCCTCACTAAAAGAATACAGGGTGTAAAATGCCTATGCAAACCACCTTAAGGCTCGATCTTTGTGTTCTGTTTCCTACAGGCTTTTGAGGGGAGATATATGCCTAGCATACAGGGCATTGTCATACCCCACTCTGATGGACGTCCTGCATATCCACAAAACAGCAGCAGAATTACCAGTTCTAAAGACATAAACCTTGCCTGTGATATAAATAGGATCTGCTGGAGAGATAGGTATGTATCCCAGGGAATACCTCATCTATGGAACTGGCTTCCCATCCATGTGAAGCAGAGTTCCTCCCTAACCCACATTCAAGCACAACTTGGACAATTGGATGGGAAACCAGAAATTCATCCCTGGTTTGGAACCTATGTCTCTAATGGACACCGGTAACCTGTAAATAGTTAATCTCCAGGCCCATGCTTACAGTTATCAAGGATATCAGAACTTGTCAGTGATTTTGGATGCATGGCTAGGCTTCAAAAGGCCCTTGTGCTCGTTATCCTAGTAAACACCTATGAATGCATAAAACAAGAAGGCTTGGAGTTTCGTTCAGATGCTTTAATATATACAAACACAGGATGGATAGCAGCATCTTCAAATACGAATGAGCTAGTTAACAAACAGAACTTGCATACATCTTAACAGCTAACTACAAAATGGTAGTCAGGCTCGTACATGCTCAGTATTTATACACTTGTGCAAGCCCTTGGATAGCTTCTTAAAGGTGTATACACACTCATTGTTCTACATTCTCTCTCTTAAGATTGCCCTTTATGCAAAACAATGTTAGAGCTAGGCATGCATTACTATGTACAGTGGAAACAAAACACAATGTTCATGTCCAAGTTACTTCCTATCTGCTACAGAGTTTAGAGATTCAGCCATATCTGGTAACATAACAGTCGAGACTAAGTTTAGCAACAGGGACAGTCTGCGGTGCACAACTCATATCAGGAACTTCTGGATTTGGCATAGGAATGCCCTCTGGAACTTCCTCTGGAATTGGAACACCGGACAACTCACTCTGAGATAAGAGTCTTTCTCGCAGGCTATCTGCTGTGGTATAGACTCGGACACCTGTCTCAAATGCTTCTGATTCCACCTAAAAGTTGCTCCTTCTGATTCTACAGTGTATAATCTCTGCTCTGGACCAGTATTCTTCATGACGCCAGTCCGATCATAACCTTTGGACATTTGCATCCTTACCACTTCTCCCTCTCGTAATGGATTGAGCCTTTACTGTTCTTGTCGTAGTAGAACTTCTGGGATAGGCATTTTTTCAACAGATTGGCTTTTGATCTGTTGATGTCCTTCAAGGATGCATCTGCAGTCATCACATATGGGTTGTCCTGCCTCAGGCAGCCCTTCGGTCGGCCAGATTCCAAAGTCTGGGTCCGGCGTCGGCTGAAGTCGCCCCTTCCCCGACGTCAGAGCGCCTGGGGTATAAAAGCGCCAGCCGACGCCATCCTCCCCAGTCTTTCTTGCCGCATGGTGCCCGAAGCAGAAGCAGTTCGCAAGTGCCGGTCGGCCAGCTCCTGTAATTCAGCTAAACCGAAGACTTCAAAAGCTAAGTACCCCGTTGGGGACTCTTTCTTGCCTCAGCCGATGTCAGATAAAATTAATAATTGCTTAACTTGTGGGAAACAAATACCTCATAAGGATTTCCACTCTTACTGCCTACCTTGCCTAGGCCCAGACCACGACGTCTCGGCCTGTTCCGCCTGTGCTTCCTTCAACCGACGCACTCTAAGACGTCGGTCGGAGTTTGCAGAGGAATTTTTTGGGGCTAGTTTTGCTTACAAAATGTCGTCGGAGACTCCGACTTCACATTTAATGAAGAAACGCAAGGACAAGGACCGACACCCACGGTTTCGGCTGAAACCATGGCCAGGCCTACCGCGAGTGTCTCTGTTTCGGCTGAAACCGAGTCCTTGGTACTACCGTCCACTGAAACCGTACAACCGACAACCTCGGCCCCGGAGGCCACTACTGTCTCGGTTGTTGAATCTCCTTTGGAATCTAGTGTCCAGGAACCTTCCGACACCATTCCCTTAGACAAAACTACACCAGCACGTGGTGCAGCCAGGCCTCCTGCATCCATGTCTATTAAGGCATTCTCTAGGGCTAAAGCTGCTAAACACTCAAAATCTATGCCTCCCAGGGTTATCCCTCAGGGACCCACTACAGGTTCTCAGATCCTTAGTCTAGCAGAGGACCTTATTTCATTAATTAGGGGCTCTCAGCCTCATCCAGACAGGGGCTCTCAACCTTCTACAGCAAAAAGGCCCAGGGTTGAGCCCTCTGATCTCCTCTCCTCAGATGAGGCCTCTGATGGCTCTGCCCTCTCGGACTACCAGGAGGAGGCTTTTTCGGCCTACGAGGATTCAGATGCAGAGGAATCTATCCCTTCGGCCTCCCCTCCTGAAGAACTGTCTTTTGAGGAAACTCTGCACACTATGAGGGAGCATTTCCAATGGCAGGGCCAGGAATTCTCTGATTCCAGGAAGAGATTAAGGACCTTCTTGCATTTGCCTCAGCATAGACCTTTGGCTATTCCCCCTGTTTTGAATGTCATTGATGATGTGTACTCTGAATCTAGCACAACCCCTGACACTCTCCCTCCGGCTCCTGCCAAACCCGATAGGTACTACAGGGTCCCGGAATCACATCTTTTCCTTTACAAGGCCCACTCTGCTGATCCAGAAACTATTTCCCAGGGCCCTAAAGGGGTTACAGCTGTCACTACAAAAAATCCCCTCCCCTCTGAAAGGGAGTCCAGGGCTTTAGAGCATTGGGGTAAAAAAGTGTATACTTCTGCTACCCTTTCTATGAGGGCTTTAAACTGCCAATTTCATATGATACAGTACCAAGAATATTTGTTAGATGAATTGCATAAAAAGCTGTCTTTACCTGAACCCCTAGATTGCAAATCACTTCAGGATCTGGTACATAACTCTCAACAGGTTAGCAACTATTTCTTGCAGTGTGGTTATGATGCATTGGAAGCTTCATGTAGGTCAGCTATGACAGGTGCAGTCATACGTAGGCATGCTTGGCTGAAGGAACAATCTCTGCCAGACCATGTTAAAGCAAAGCTTCTGGATGCTCCACTGGAAAAGCAAAAGTTATTTGGTTCCACTGCTCAGGAGGTCTTAAAGAAATTTGAAGAAAAGGCAAAATCTGTGCAAACAGTCAAAGATTTTATGCAAGTCCAACCACCAAGATTCAGCAGAAATTGGCCTTCCAAGAACTGGTCCTTTCCAGACACAGACAGATTTCAGAGAGGCAAGAACAGGCGTGCCAGAGGTAGAGGGCAAGCTAGAGGCTCCTACAGAGGATGTCAATGGCAGCCTCCCAACCAGAGAGGTAGTGCAGGGCCTACAACTGCTGCACAAGGACAGACTCAATGACTTTATTTTGACACCGCCAACCAGGGCTCAGTGGGAAGCACCTTTGGGCGGAAAGATTTCCTTATTTTCAGAAAATTGGCACATTATTACAAGGGACAAATGGACACTACAAATAATAGACAAAGGATACAGGTTCCATTTCCACACATTATCGAAAAGAAAAGGCATGCCAGACCTGCCACCAAATCAAAGGGCAGAGGCTTTGAAACAAATCTCCAACTTAATGAAAATGAAAGCAATAGAAAAGGTTCCTCTTGCAGAACAAGGCCAAGGATTTTATTCCAGACTCTTCCTTGTTCCAAGAAAAGAAAAGCAATGGAGGCCTATTCTCGACTTGTCCACACTAAATACTTATCTCATTGTGCCAAAATTCAAAATGCTGACTCTACAGCAACTCCTTCCCATGCTGGGCAAGGGGTCTTGGCTGGTAACTCTGGACCTCAAGGAGGCATACCTCAATGTCCCTATCAGACAAAGCTGCAGAAGACCCCTCAGATTTCTTGCAGGTTCAGAGCATTATCAATTCTCAGCATTGCCCTTTGGCTTATCTACTGCGCCCAGAGTATTCATGAAATGCCTGGCATCAGTAATTGCACACTGCAGACTTCAGGGGATGCAAATATACCCATACCTGGACGACTGCCTTATACAAGCAGACAGCAAACAAATTTTGGTAAAACACTTGAATTATGCCATCTATCTTCTTCAGGCCTTGGGATATACAGTCAACATTCACAAGTCAAGACTGGTACCATCCCAAAGAATAACTTTTCTGGGTGCGGATCTAGACACAACCACCCAAATGGCTTTCCTCACAGAAGAAAAACAAAACCAACTACCGGATTACTTCAAAAACCTGTCAAGACAAACTCATCTGACTGCAAGGAAAATCCTGCAGGCCCTGGGTTACATGGCTTCTTGCATTCTTCTGATTCCTCAAGCAAGGCTACATATGAGGAAACTCCAATGGTACCTAAGGAGTTTAGGGACTCAGCACAGTCACAGCTTGGAAACTTTGATACCACTCATCCCATGCCTTCTAAGGGAATTTCTGTGGTGGGCTCAAGCAAGCCAGTCAAACAGGGGTTTGCCCTTCAGCAAACCAATAGCCAGCCAAACCATTACAATGGACGCTTCAGACCACGGATGGGGAGCGCACATGGAGGGAAGATGCATTCAAGGGCTATGGTCACAAAAAGAGCTACGCATGCACATAAACCAAAAGGAAATGCTGGCAGTGATGCATGCAATCGAGGCCTTCAAGTTATTTCTACATCAAGGCCACCTGCTATTAAGGACAGACAACACTACAATTATGTGGTACATAAACAAGCAGGGAGGCACCCATTCCTACCCTCTTTGCAGACTGGCAATGAATCTATGGGAACTCTCCTTGACTCTCAATATACAACTGCAATCCCAGTTTGTACCCGGAAAGGACAATATACTGGCGGACAGCTTAAGCAGGAACATCATGGATGCACATGAATGGATGCTGCCCCCAGACATCTTCCATCAGATAACACAATCATGGGGGAGACCGGACATAGACCTCTTTGCCTCCCCACACAATCATCAGCTGGAGAATTTCTGCTCAAGGACATACCACCCACAAGCATGGAAAGTGGACGCTCTCTCCTTCAACTGGAGAACTCTATAACAGTGTATGCATTCCCGCCTCTTCCATTAATGACCAAGGTCTTACTGAAGATCAGGGCAGAGCAGCCAAGAGTGATTCTGATAGCTCCAGACTGGCCAAGACAGCACTGGTACCCATTGCTAAAGAGCATGTCACGGACAAAACCATGGCTTCTGCCACAATGGCCGCTTCTCCTGACACAGCACAATTACTAAACTCTGCATTCCAACCTGAAAACATTACAACTAGCTGCCTGGAAAATTCCTTGACTCATCACCAGGATAAGCTATCCAAGAGAGTGAAGGATATCATCATGGAAGCTCGCAGGCCTTCCACAAGAAAGGCATACTCAGCAAAATGGAAAAGATTTCACACCTGGAGTACATCAAAGGGCCTAGATGCAACAGTTATGGACATGGCACATATCCTGGAATATTTGGCAGAAATGCTCCACAATGGCCTGTCTTCCATTAAAATTCATGCTTCAGCAATTTCAGCAGAGTACAATACTGATCCACCTGTCTTCTCCCATCCTCTGCTAAGACAGTTTCTAAGAGGAATTAAAAACATCAATCCTCCAAGGAAACCACCACTGCCTACTTGGGACCTTAACTTCGTGTTGGAAAAACTAACACTGCCTCCCTTTGAACCAGCAGCATCTGCAGAACTACAGTTCCTCTCTTGGAAGACTGCCTTCCTTCTGGCCATAACCTCAGCAAGAAGAGTATCTGAGTTACAGGCCCTCATGGCAGTACAGCCATTTCTTATTTTTCATCAAGACAGAGTTTCATTGAGAACCAATCCTTCATTTATGCCAAAGGTGGTATCTAGAGTCTCATTAAACCAAGCTATTCACCTGTCTACCTTCTTTCCAAATCCACAAAACAAAGGGGAAAAGCTTCTGCACACCCTGGACATACACAGACAATTGCGCTACTACTTGGACAGAACAAAAAAATTACAGAAAAACTGACCAGTTGTTTGTAGCATATGCTGCTGGTGCACAAGGAAAAGCAATTTCAAAACAGACCATTTCAAAATGGATAGGGAATTGCATTCATTTCTGTTACTCCTTTCATGGAAAAACTGTGCCAGCTAACATTAGACATAATTCGACCAGAGCCACAGCCACCTCCACAGCCTTCTTAAGAGGGGTGGCTACCAAGGACATTTTAGAAGCTGCTACATGGAGCTCCGTGCATACATTTTCCAAGCATTACAATTTACCTTTATATTCCAGATCCAGAGCAGGCTTTGCTACGGCAGTCCTGCAGGGCATTTTAGCTACACCATCCTTTACATAGATCCTCCACCCCCAGATTGGCTATGGTATTCTACCCATATGTGATGACTGCAGATGCATCCTTGAAGGACATAGTACAGTTTTGTACCTACCATAAATGTAGATGTCCGATAGGTATGCATCTGCAGTTAGGTTTACCCTCCCTCCTTCCCCTCTGTGGTATTTCTTGGGTACATTCCCCTCTCATAGCTAGCTGGGGTTATCTATTATGGTGTATTTGTTTTTATATATGTATATATATATTTTAGTGCATGTTTGGAATTTATTGCTTTTCTCCAAATTTAGCCTTCCTTAGAGGGCACCTGGCATCTGGGGCAAGAAAAACTGATGAAGATGGCGTCGGCTGACGCTTTTATACCCCAGGCGCTCTGACGTCAGGGAAGGGGCGACTTCAGCCGACGCCGGACCCAGACTTTGGAATCCGGCCGACCGAAGGGCTGCCTGAGGCAGGACAACCCATATGTGATGACTGCAGATGCATACCTATCGGACATCTACATTTATGGTAGGTACAAAACTGTAGACACATGGAGCCAACAATTGACTACTAATTGGTAATGTAGTTCTGGTTTATCTTGACAGAAGTCTCTGAGCATGTGAACCAAGATGTTTATCATGAGGAATATTTCTGAGATTCAAGAGATCCAGGAAAACATCAGTATTATCTCATTTTGACTTCTCATGTAATGGTTTTGCACTTTGCACTGTGCGTTCTGCCAAACCATTTGACTGCAGGTACTCTGGACTACTTCTGACATGAGTAAAGTCCCATTCTTCAGCAAATTTTTTGAACTGTTTACTTGTAAGCAGCGTGCCATTGTCAGAAATAACTTTGTACGGGTGGTGGTGCTGCGGTAGCATTGTCGCCTCACAGTAAGATGCTGTCCGGTTCGACTCTCAGAGCGTCGTCTGTGTGGAGACATGTGTGAATGGGTGTACCTTCGTTGAAGGTTGTGCGTCAGAGCTGGCAACTCGGTACATAAAAATCAACTGCCAATCATTAGCGGACCGGAGTTCCGCTGTGGCGACTCCTAACCGGGAAAAGCCAAAAGTCCCAACAACAACCATGTACAGCAAAATGATGCTTCATCTTAATAATGAGTGTACTGGATACTAGCTTAGGAAGTAAGTCAATCTCAAAACATTTGGATAAGCGTCTACTAACACCAAATAATGTTGACCATTCCACTTGAAGATATCAGTGGCTACTGTCGATCAAGGTAGTTCCAGAATTTGGCTAAGCTGAAGTGTTTCTTTCTGTTGATGAGGCTTTGTACCGTCACATACTGAAGAAGATAATATGTTTTATGACATAGAAGGGCAAAGTACTAGGCCTCTTCCCCTTCTTTTGGTAGATTTGGTTCCTGGATGACCAAGATTCAAGATAGTAATGTATTCTGGTTGCAAGGACTTTGGAACAATTACTTTTAGACCTTTCATAATGATACCTTTGTCAGACAAAATCTCATCTCAGTATGGAAAATAAGGTTGTACTTTTTGAGGTAAACTAGATTGTTTTGATAGCCATCCTTGATTGATAAAGTGGCTGTGAGCCTCTGTAAAATTGGATCTGTAGCTGTGTGATCTCTCAGCTCATCAAGACATGTGGAAGAAACATTTCTCACTTCCATGACTTCATAATCATCAGTCATTTGTGAACCTTGATTTTCATTCTACTTGATCTGGATAATGTATCAGCTAGATAAATAAGTTTGCCTTTCTTGTAGACAAGATTGAAATTCTACTTTTGCAATCTCAGCATCATGTGATGCGGTCTGGCTGGAGCTGAATGCATTGGCTTTTTCAAGATTGTGACTAATGGTTGGTGGTCTGTTTCAATCTGGATAGGTCTACTATAAACATAAATTAAATGGATTTTAAGGCTAGGTGCACATAAGGGGCATGGCCTTAATGATACAGTACCTTTAAAACCCATATTAAAAAACAGAAGAATTAAGTGAGTAAAAATCTTTAGTAAGATAGCTTCACTCTTTGACCTTAGGAATGTGTTGTTTTTTATTGAATTGTTATACTGAAGTGATTTTATGTTTGCTCTGATATATTTTTATGTGTTATATATTTATATATTTTTTTTATTTAAGCATAGGGTATATATCTTTAAATGGCTCCTTTGTTTAATTAATTAATTGTTCCATTAGAGCCATTGGTTAGAAATTAATTGTTTTAACTATTTAAACATGGATACTGCATTTTTGAATATACGTCTGATGAAGCGTTTTTTTAGTACCATGAAAGCGCTTACGTTCTTTTGGTCAAATAAATATTTTATTTTACACTAATTTAATCCTGTTGCCTTCCTGAGATTTGCCTTGCTTTGGTTGTGTTCGAAATAGTACCTGGGTTGAATTCTAGTGGTTGTCTTTTGGGAGTTTTTTGCCTACTATAAACATAATCATGGAACTTTGAACATGCAAACACAATTGCCAGAAGTTGTTTCTCTGTCTGGGCATACTGCATCTCAGTTTGGGTAAGAGTTCTCGATGTGTAGGCAACATGTTGATTCTCTTGTAGAATGACTGCACCAAGTCCAAATTTCAAAGCATCACAGGAAAGTGTTGAGTTGGTGGACTTCCAATTCTCTGTTTCAGGACATCAAATGCTCTTTGGTGTTGCTCTAACCAAGACCAGGATGCATCTTTACATGTCAGCTCTGAGTGGTGCTGAAAGTTAGCTCAAGTCTGGAATGAACTTGCCTAAGTAGTCAACCATGCCAAGAAAATGTTGCAGGGCTTGAACGTTGTTTGGAGTTGTCATCTCAAGAGTGGCTATTTGCTTTGAAGGGTCTCGTCTTAGGCCTGTACTCATAAATAAATGACCAACATAAGGAACTTCTTGTAGCCTGAATTTGCATGTGTGTGGATTGAGCGTAAGATTAACTTGACGTGCCTTTTCTAGAACTTTTCTGATGTTTCTGTCATGTTCTGCTTCATCATGACCTCCTACTAGTATGTCTACTATGACATCACAAGGATACCCAGAAAAAAATTTGCTGCATTACTCATTGAAAGACTTCACTTGCAGAATTTATCCCAAATGGCATTCTCAAAAGTCTGTACCTGCCAAACGGAGTACTAAAAGTAGTGAGCATTGATGATTTCTTGCCAAGCTGAATTTGCCAAAATAAACTATTTGCATTTAAGACAGAAAAAATACTGGCCATTTGGCATCAAGGCTGTGACTTCTTCAACTGTGCGCATTGAATGATGAGGTCTTTTTAATGCTTTGCTCAAATCTTGTGGGTCAATACATATTCTAATGCCATCTGAGCTTTTCTTATGAGCTACCACCATGGAAGATACCCATTCTATTGGAGTTTCCACTGGATAGATTACACCCTATCACACCATTTTATCTAGTTCGGCTTTAACTCTGTCCTGCATGGCTATTGGAACTTTATGTGCTGGCCTGATAACTGGACTGACCTCTGGGTCTAACTTCATGGAGTACACAACTGGAAGTTTGCCTAATGTGTCTGGAAAAGATCAGCATAGGTAGAAAAAAAATGTGCTGGGCAAAATTAGAGTAATGGTATTTTAAGCTAACATGGTGGACTTCCTTGTTAAATGAAAGCAGTCCTGTTTAGAGTCGCTGAGCCCTAATGACTGAACGTGCCTCTTAACCACATAAAATAATAAGTTGTAGCTTCTTCCTGCAGAGTAACATGAAAGCACTACTGAGCATTTGGTTTGAGTTTCTTCACCTCCATAAGCAATAAATTTTGCACACCTTTCCAAATCAAGCCTTTCACCTTTACATACTCTAGTAAATGTTCCTGCAGACATAACATTACACTAAGAATGTGTGTCAGCTTTGATCTCTGTAGGTTTGCCATTTATCCGAACAGTACAAAATACTTCATTCTTTGCCTTTAAATCTACTGCATTGAACATTTCACGAGGCACTGACACACCATCAACTTAGAGTAGAGATGCCACTGTCTAACTGATCAACTCGTTTCTTAAAATGTTCCCTTTTAATGAAAGAATGTGGGCCTTTTGATTTCCAAAATCTCTTGAAATTATTCCATTTATTACATTTTTGGCATTGTTGACCAAAAGCTACTCATTTTTCCCTTTTAAATTAGAAAATAATGCAATAACACAACTTCACTGTCAGAGATGCAGTCTCCTCCATTAAACAAAAATATTGTAAAGCAGAAAATAACAAATGGAGTCGACAAACACTGCCCAGAACTGTAAAAGAATAACTTTAATAAAAAAAACAGTAGAACTCGGTAAGCGCTTTCACATGGCTCAACCATGCTTCCTCAGATTGTCACAAAAACACAAGCAACCTTTCTCTATTTAAAACGCAAAAAAGGTGCAGCTCATTATGCATTTAATACATTAGTTTCTTTAGTAATCAATCCGACTTGAAAAATCAAGCCAGAAAGTACCAAACACTTGTACAAGAGCTTCTTTCATATCAGTTGACATACTCAAAGAATCATTCTTAAAACTTTTCAGTATTACTTACCTCAGTTAAGGGAAACAATCTTGTCTGCTATCATTCCAACTGCTTATCCCTATCTAAGCTAACAACCCATTTGCTTGTAAAATTTTCTAACTCTAATAATAATAACCTGACTCCTTCATCCCACTAATTACTTGGCTAAATGTTATCAATAGATTCATGGAATATAAAAGGGTTGCAAAATAATAGAAAGAATCTAGTTTTACATTTAATCCAAAAATGTACTTTTGAAATTACTCTTCTCCAGGAAACGCACATGACAATGGCTCAATGAGCAAATGATGTTAGAAAGAAATGGATAAAGCAAATTATAGCGGCTGGTGGCAGCACGGTCTTCAAGGGGGTAGCAATAATAGTTAAAAAAATCTTTCAAAGGATCAATTATAACCTCTGGCTGGGATCCAAATGGGAGATGGTGTTACCTAACATGTTCTATCCCGTCCTACAAAAAAGAAATACTTGTATTAAATGTCTATGGTTCCTGTATACACCAGTCTTCGTTCCTATACTAAATCTATTCGCTCATTGAAAAATTCAACAATTATCTACTGATCCTTGGTGGGGACTGGAATATTACAGTCAGACTGGAATTAGACAGAACGTGCAAAACCAATAAACAGCCCATAAGTACTACTAATACTATAAGAGATATGATGGAAGATTTCAACTTGTTTGATCTTTTTGAACTCTTTAGAAAAGACCCCAACATTAATAACTACACATTCTTCTCAGCCTACCATAAATCCTGGTCCAGGATAGACTTCTTTTTGATATCAACATTTTTTGCTTCCTATGAAATAATATATAGCAGTGACCCCAGAACTATTTCTGACCATGCCAAAATTAGCCTACACCTAAATATCTGTAAACATAACCATAAGAATCTCATCCCTACAAACTGGTCCCTTAATCCAAACCTTCTGAACAACATGACTATCCACAGAGAAATTCAAGAGTTCCTGTCACAGGCAAGTACCTCCTTTGAAATGTCTGATATACCTCTAGATGTTCAATGGGCGGCTGCCAAAGCTACTTTAAGAGGTATACTTATCCAAAAATCCTCTGTAATTAAAAAACAAATCTAAATCCCGCACTATGGTGCTAGAAACAGAACTAAAAAAACTAGAATCAGAACTCCAAACCAAGTTCTCTCCTGACATTGAGAAACAAATATCCACCATTCAAAAGCAACTTCACAAATTACACCATTCAAAAGCAACTTCACGAATTGCACCTAAGTCATTACTCACTTATGGAATCCAAACTTATCCATAAGTATGCTGAATGGGCGCAAATGCCCTTGAAGATCCTGGCTAGGATTATAAACATCAGACCCCCACCTACTACAATAAAACATATTATTCATAAGGGTCGCTCCAATTTCACAGATAAGGAAATCATCCAGGTCTTTCAGGAAGTATACGAGGAAATTTATGGACCCCAAACACTTGAATCAGAAGGCCTACAGGACTCTTTCCTAAATGAATTACAATTTCCAACACTAAGTGATACTCACATTTAATTACTTAAGGCACCTATAACCAGGAATTAAATATTGTTGGCCATAAACAAGCTGAAACCAGGCAAAGCCCCAGGACCAGATAGTTGTGTCAGAATTCTACAAGTCCTTCAAGCAAATGCTTGCCTCCATACTAGTTAAAGTTTACAATTACATTATTCAGTTCGGTATATCCGATCTTTATCTCAACAACTCCAAGGCCATTTTTATACCAAAATCAAATGACAATAACCTCAGCACAAATGACTACTGTCCAATTGCCTTAATTAACATTGACATAAAGATTCTATCATCTATCTTAGCAAATAGACTAAAAAGCGTATTACCACATATTATATCTCATGACCAACTGGGTTTCATGAACAATAGGCATATTTGGGATAATACTGTAACCATTGAAGCTATAACGTATATAACAAAATTTGACAAATCCCCCAAATGTTCATCTGTCGATGCCCAAAAAGCTTTTGATCGGGTAAACTTAAACTTCCTCTTTAAAACCTTGAAACACTTCTCCATCCCTGATGAATTTATCAAAATGGTTACAACCCTTTACATTAAGGCCTCCACTACCCTCAATATAAACAAAAAGAAAAAAAAAACTCCAAACCAATTCAGATTATAAACGGTACAAGACAGGGTTGTCTGCTCTCACCGTACCTATTTAATATCTATCTTGAAGTATTATTGCTAAAACTAAGTCAGAAAACATTCCACTGTTCAATCTACGTATATAAAATGCAAGTGAACTATACCACCTTTGCAGACGATTTAAACATCTATTTAGAACTTCTCTCAATGGAACTTAAGAAAATTCTAAGTTCAACAGACAAGTTTTCACAAATCTCAAATTACACCATTAATCCTAACAAATCAATAATCTTCCTGTTAAACACCCTTGGTCACAAAAAAAATCTTTATACCAGAAACAACAATCAAAGTTAATTATTCCCTAAAATATTTGGGTATAACCTTTGCTCACCCTCAACAAGAGCTAATCAATGGTAATTTGTACAAAACATGGTCTAAAGTCATTGAAGATCTCACAAGATGGAAGAGTCTAAACCTATCCCTCCTCTCTAAAGTAGCTATTATAAAAATGAATATTCTCCCCAAACTTCTTTTTCACTTCTTCGCCCTTAACCAAAACATTCCAAACACTTTTTTCGAAAATAAATGCTACACTGGGGAAATCTATTTGGCACCCTAAAAATGTTAGAATCAGCTACATCAAACTTACACTTCCCAAAGATAGAGGAGGTCTGGCCCTACCGGACTTTCTAACTTATTACCATATAATAAACGCCAGTCGCACTATAGATATTGCTAACTTCCAACAATTAAACAAGGACTGGAACCTCTTATGGATAAGAATTTACAATGCTCATATAAAGGCGTCCAACCTCAATCCTAGAGCAATTATCTTTCTTAACACTAAAACTCTCAAAGAACATAAAAGTCACCCTATATTAGTAAAAAATATCTATGGGTTCCAAATACTGATAACATCCCTTGGTTTGCGACACTCTCTAACGATGGCCCAACTAATCCATCTTAATCCAAATTTTAAATTGGGTAACAGCATGCTAAATCTTGATAGTTACCCTCTCATTAGGAACTGTACAGTTTGGGACTTCTATACAGTCAAAGACTTATCATTTAATGACAACATATCCTCTTTGGCAGTCCGTAAAAAATACCATATAGTCATTAAACGAATACTATACCTAATATCTTTGGTCACCAACATGATGACAGTTTTCCCCCCAGGAATACCAACTTTATCAGACACTAATAACCCAACTTCTATCAAGGACTAAAATGCTTTCCAATGTCTATAGACTAGTAACAAAAATAAAACACCAAGACAATATATTATTCTCCAAGTACTGGGATGGACAAAACAGGGAAATTACACTTAGTCAAAAACTCGATGCAATTGATACAACAATAAAATTAACCCCTTCAAAAAACTAATATATACCCAGCTCATGATAAACAATAACACCTATCACACACTGTCATTCCTAAATAAAATTAACCCAAACACCTCACCTTTATGCCCAACATGCCTTAATTCAGTGGTAGACATACTCCACATTTTCTGGTCCTGTAAAAACGTGTACAAACTTTGGTGCTCCATAAGAGCAGGACTGGAGAAAATGGGATATATGAAGTCAACCCAATTCTGGGTAATGGCGTTATTAAGTATTTATCCAGGTTCATTTAAATCTGAAACTAAACATATTATCGTGACATTATGTGCGCTTCTCAAAACTTACATTACTTTAAACTGGCTAGACAGATCCAAAATGTCTTGGAAGGACTTCCAGTCGATGGCTGTTATATATGTTTTGGCAAGTAAACTAAAGACAACAAGCAAAAAGAAAACAAGTTATTTTCAGAAATATTGGAATAACCTTCTAGATGCTCTTAATCAACATCTTCCGTAGGTAGACCTCCATCCCCCCTTTTATTCCTTCGGGCCTCATCTTATCCCCCTTGTCTCTAATTCCCTAGTTCATTTGGATTGTTAGTTCTGTGGCAAATACTTTTCCTCTTTAATATCAATCTCCAACATAACCCTTGAATGATCACAAACAATACAACCCCCTACGATATATTTTCCTACCCTTGTGCAAGCACTAACATCTAGCTTCCTTATACTAACACCAATTAATTCAGTGACAGTCGTGTGTATATATTGTATATAGTTTAAGCAAATAGGTTTTAGGCATACTGATACACCTCCACACACCTGCATAATAAATATTTGTCAATAAATTTTGCTACCTCTCTGTCTGTTAATCTCCTAATCACTTGTTTAATGAAGGTTAATATTTCTTTTTGTTATATAGGACTGATTGTACTTGTGTCTAAGCAGGTTGTATGAAGTATATTCAGTTATTTGTCTTGAACCTATTTGTATTGCGTGACTTGTAATTGATTTTGTATTTGTGTCTTTAAAAATGCTAATAAAAATCAGATTGCAAAAAAAAAAAACTTTTCAGTATTACGTAAAAATAGTAAAAACTATTTATACCTTTATACATTAAAACAATTAGGGCCTCTATCTCATAAGAGCAATACATTAAAACACCATTAATGACACAGCAGAAAGTGTGTGGCATATCCTATCACGAGATTTTACTCATTGTGGCCATGGAAATGAACTGTAGACCTACCTTAATGTGGTAGTTTCTTATCCTTTAAAAACAGTTTAAGACTAACTGCATATTTCCCTTTTAGTTCCATGATTACCACCACAGCTACGACAGTTGTCAATGAAACTGGGTTGGGGTCCATGCTTTGAGTTTGCTGACTCATTCTTCTGCTTCACTAAGACTGTTCAAAGTCTGCAATGTGCTAGAAAGTTCTGGGGAGACCTGCAGTAGTCTCTGGGAAACCCCATAGGTGCCATGTGCTTGGCCCTGTTCCTTTTAATAACTTGCTGCATACTATCAACATGAGCTTTGTCAGTTTGCCTTCTAGAGCTGTTCTCATTTGTAAGCATACTTGTGTGCTTTTCTTTGAGCTTGTACATCTGACAAATCTCAATGGCCTTATTCAAAGTTAAAACACTGTCATGAAGCAAAATCTTTCTCACAGCAGCATATTTTATGCCACATACAAGTCTGTCCTTTTATCAACTCATCCCTTAAGTCACAAAATCTGCACATTTTAGCTTTATTTCTCAGGTCAGTTATGTATGCTGCAAAAGTTTCACCAGACTTTTGTTCCCTTGTGTAAAATAAGTGCCTTTCCATTGTAACATTTGCCTGTGGGTTACACATTTCTCTAAAGTTACATTTTAAGCACTGGGTCCTCCCTTGACTCAGCCGGTACAACAATATGGCAGTTTCCCCCCTGTCCTTCATAAACAGCAGGTGCATACACAAGTGAGTGTTGTATTTCTGTGGCTTCTGACATAGCTAAATTAAGTAGAATTAATGCCTTTGTATGGTCATCTTTATCAGAAAATGCAGCCTGTATGAAAATGTCATACTCTTGCTCAAACACTCTCCATTTCTCAGCAATATTACTGTCAAAACACAAGTGCACTGGGTTTCCGAAATCCATCTGCCATGCCTACAAAGTATACACAAACGCACTGAAAATATGGCCTTTGTAATTATGTATGAAAAAACAATGCTGTGAGCTTGTAACACCATTTAAATGCACAGTAAACTCTTTGAAGTACTTTACTTTGCAAAATATGCTCTGTAATGGATGTAAAACTGTCTTTCGGCTTTTTTCCAGTTAGGGGTCGCCACAGCGGAATGTCGGTCCGCTAATGATTGGCAGTGAATTTTTACAGTGTCGAGTTGCCAGCCCAGTGTCCAACCTTCAAAGAAGACACACCCACACACGTTCGCACCTAACTGCATGTCTTTAAATTCACTTGACTGCGGGGAGGACATGCAGACTCCACACAGAAGGCGCACCAGCCGAGAATTGAACTGGAGAGCCTCTTGCTGTGAGGCAACAACACTAACTGCTGCGCCACCACTACCTCATTCTGCGAAATATGCCTTGCAATGACCGTTCTTTGCAAAATAGTTTTATTATAACACTACACAAACATGAGAACACTTTATACACTTCTGAAAACTCAGATATCTATGCATAATACAAAAATGCATATGCTTTGCGAAAATGTGATTGTTTCCCTTTTATTGCTCTATGCATCCCCTGTATTAACAAACTTTAACAAGACAGACCTACACAAAGTGTCCATGTGCTGTATTAAAATAGCTAGATTTGCAACCACCTCTAATTTCCGCTCCCACCACTGTCACTCACTAAAACAACTAGGTTGGCTAGAACTCCCCAACTTACTAAACTATAACCAACTCACCATGACTCATTACTTGCTGTAGCACCCAAACAAGATTCCTGATCTCTCAGGCTTACTCAACTTTCACAATTCTGCTTGCCAAGTAAGATGCACAAAAAGTCCTTCTTGAAGTAGCTAAGTGTAGACACAGTGCTGGTGAATCCCTCTACTCCTACACAGTTGCTAAAATCTGGAATTCTCTTCCACCAAATGTCAGATTGCACAGCAGCGGCAGTCCCATCTTTAAAAGTCAGTTAACAGCCCACCTCAATCTCATCTGGAAATGTACCTGTGCTGACCATCGCTAGCCCTACTACCACTATAGTATTACTGTACTTTCTTACTCAAATGCATTATATTTTCTGCTTTACTATTGTACACTTCTGTAACTTCTCAGCATACTATGCCGTGATATACTATTGTTTGCTCTATTAATTTGTCCTCATCTCTGACTTCTGTATTTTTATCATGTATGTGGATATTTTGTAGATTTTTTATGATTGTCATGTATGTGGAGCTTTTCTACCCAGGTCTCTTCTGAAAACAGGCACCTGATTGCCCAGTATGACCAACCCGGTAATCAAATATAAAATAAATAATTTTATTTGCTTTATGCAATTTGGACTTTATTTCAAACATTTTCCTTAGTAAATCATAAATCAGATATTTTTATCAATATCATACATATCTGTTTATGTGAATACCGTTTACGATGTTCTGTATGCCCCTTTTCATATTTTACGAATAAGAAATAGTGCTGAGCAAGATTTAAAATTTAAATTAGTTTCTGACCTGTTTTGCGATGTTTTTAGGATGATCCACTCATTTATATTCCACCAGCATCTGTATAAATGCGTTAAGTCATTTTTGCCAAGCTGTTTCAAACTTCATGCACCCTTGGTATGCCAGTTCTGACTTCAGGCCCTTGTAGATATGCCAGATCTAACTTCATGTCCTTTAGATATGCTGGTTCTGGCACCATATCCTTTTAGACATGCCTCTTCTGATACCATGTCACTCATTTGTATCTAATACATAAAACAAAAAGGCTTGGGGTTTTCTTCAGATGCTTTAATATATTACAAACACATCAGGATGGATAGCAGCATCTTCAAATACGAACGGACTAGTTAACAAATGAAGCTTACATACATATTTGCTTACATCTCAATATCTAACTACAAAATGGCAGTCAGGCTCGCACGTGCTCAGTATTTATACACTTGGTATAAGCCCTTGGATAGATTCTTAAAGGTATATACACACTCATTGATCTACACTTCCCACGAAAAGAAGCAGCATTGTAGTCTGGTATCTGAAATTACTTCTTGATGAGATATTTCTGTGTATGTTTGTGCTGATTACTTCATAGGATACTGAACAAAGAATTTCCTCAGCATTTCACTGCAATAAGATGTAAATAGGAGTCTGTATGCCTTCCCTGTGGTCATGTGGGTTTCCTCCAGGTACTCCGGTTTCCTCCCACATTTCCTCCCACATTTCAAAGACATGCAGTAGGTGGATTGGACACTCTAAATTGACCATAGGTGTGAGTGTGCGTTTGAGGGAGTGGTATGGATGAACTACCAGAGCTAGGCTAGCCACCAGGCGGTGCAAACATTGGCTTGAGATGATCGTCACTGTTGAATTGACACCCTGACCCCATGTGCAAAATGGGGAAAAAGGGCTTGATGATGGATGAAAAGCAATTTGATTACTGCTGGAGCTTGAATTATCAAAAGGGCAGCTTTGTAAGGCTGAGAAATGCAAGTGTCCAGACAGTTTGTTGACTTGCATAATACCTTTGAAGGTACAAGTAATTATTTATATTTGCATTTATGGGTTATTGCAACTCCCTGTCCCCAAAGCAGCAGTGCTTTACTAAGTTATAATTTTTGGGGGATGATTCTGTGTATGATTATTACACTGTAGGTTAGTGTATTAAGAATGTATCCAGTATTTCAATGCAAAAAGAGAGGTAAGCAGGAGCCATCAAGAAACTGCAGGAGCTTGGAATAGCAAAACGAAAGCATTGTAAGGCTGAGGAATGGAAGTGTTGTGACATCTGAATGACTTGTATAGCACTGCTGAAGAGACACAGATATTTATATCCAGCATAGGTCTCAACCTCTTAAGAGGCCAGTGTGGAACACAGACCCTAGCAATGTGCGACAAACATTCAAAATGTGGAACACCTTATTTGTGCACTGTGTGAAAACTCACCATTGCCATAAAGCCTGGTTGAACATTTGTAAACTAAGACATACCTGTGAGTCGTATCTAAAACTTTACCGTACCAAAAGCAGATATGAAATGGCACTTCTATACAGAATCAAAACTAAAATCACATGCTCATTAATACCACTCGCTGCATTTACTACATTTTCTAAACAGATCTGTTACATATCACACAACAGATTCCATATATACACGAAGTGCATGAGCAAACCAGATCCTATCATACTTTAAATGCTTCAGATGCACACTTATTGCATGCTGCTGTGGCTTTCTTAGCAGCGTTTCACCATGAGTCATTAATTACTGCGTTGTTGCCTTGAACACATTTTACAGCAGCCTACATTTCACGGTCATTAAATTAATAGTTGTGACAAGACTAATTAATTTAAAGTCTTAGTAGCAGGGACAATCAGACACTTAAAATATTACTAAACCGCAATGCTCATGAAAATATTTTATGCGTAGTATATTACAATTGTTCTGGAGCTTTTCTCCGCAGGCCTCTGCTAAAAACTGACTGCTCTCTCCAGTTCGACCTCTCTGGTAAACAAATGTAAAATAAATAAAATAAATACTATTAACCTGAGATATTGACGAAACAAGACACTGAATTAATAACATTTTATGAAACAAGGTATAATTCACCACTTTTTCTAAAAAAAAATCAATTTTATGAGGGAGCAAAAGGGACAGAGGTAACACTGGAGTCAAAAGTAGGGTCTAATCAATGCACAAAAAAGAATATTACTGTTAATCTGAGACATTGATGGAATAGCAGATTGAATTAATAAACATTTTTGGAAACAACAAGGTTATAATTTACCACATTTTTTCCAAAAAAAAAAAAATTTGTAGGAGGAAGAAAAAGGAACAGAGCTAACCTTTTGGAATCTGCAGGGACTAGTCAATATACAAATGGCTAACACTCACTATTCCTGCCTAAACTATACAATGAGTTTATCTCTAAAAAAAAAAAAATAAATAAGATTAGTGAATTAACAAAAAGCAGAATACAACATTATTCAACCCAGGATGCTACCATATAAAATGCATTATTAGCTCTCAACAAATCAGGGATAGAGACACTTATTATTATTAACTTTAAACATTGTTTACTAATTCACATTCTAGTATTCTGTCATTTTCTGAAACAAGAAGGTTATAATCCACCATGTTTTCTACACCAGTTTTAGGAGAGAGTTAAAGGGACAGAGCTAACTTTTCAGAGTTCAAAGCAGGACTTTTACAAGCCCTACTCTTGCCTGAACTAAACTGTCTCGGAGCTCAACAGATAAGGGACAAATCCGGAAATAATCATAGACAGAGACGGCTACACTACTATTAATCTGAGACATTGGCAGAATAAGAGAATGCGAATTAAACATTTTCTGAATCAAAATTCTACTTTACCACCGTTTTCATCTAAAAAAAACACCAATCTTAGGAGGGAGTAAAAAGGACAGAGCTAACAATGGAGTCAAAAGTAGGAACTAGTCAATACACAAATAAAAGAAAACATGAAGAAATAACCAACTATTGCAAGCCCTACTCCTTTCTGAACAATACAGTGTACATATTTAGCAACTTTCCTCTGTCCAGTACTGGAACCAAAACAGCTGTAGCACAGTCCACAATAAAATTCAGGAATAGGGAATCCAAGGTTAGGATGAGACATCCAGGAAGCAACTACAGTCAGCAGCCCAGCAACAGCAGCATCAGGACCATTCCTTCTAACCCTAGTCAGACAGCATACAGAAGCAAATCTCAGCCTTTTGATATGGTTGGTTTTAGGATGCCAAGCAAATCTCAGCCTTTTGATATGGTTGGTTTTAGGATGCCTGATCTCTGTTCCTCACATGCTGCAGATTTTGACTCTCATTTGCTGCTGCCTTTTCTTTCATTTGTTGTCTGATTCTGCACATGTCTTGCCAAAGATGAATCCAATTCCTCCACTCCACGAACAATCTGATGGTCGAACACCACAAATATCCTCCTCATGTTAGGTAAAGAAAGGTGATCTTCCTGTGCCCTGCAGTGCCTTTTTGAAGGCATTGCAGTGGCTCAGAAACTGTTGCCAGCACGATTGGACAAATTGTGGTGTTTGTCATTGGCTTCATTTGCCTCAGCAGTGGTTATTTGATTGTTTTTTAAACTGCGATGCCGATTGTCTGTAATTGTGATATACAAACCAGTTAAAACCCATGTAGTGGAGCCACCACTGTTCAATGCAGAACAGTGGAACAGTGTTCAATTTCATTTCAGTGTTAAATGTGGAACATTCCGCACAATCCAGAGTACTTGGCTGTTCAGATATCCAGTGCTGGGGGCTAGTCTAACCATCCCTCCAAGGTAGCAGTCTTTTGCAGAATGGTATCTAAAGTTGACAGGTAGGACCTTTCCTTTTGAAATAGAAGGACTGACTAGTATGACCCAGTTTGATTAATGGCTCAGATGCTGGAATGACAGTAGTGAGTAGGATGGGAGAGAGAATTGCTGATGCCAACATGCTTGTCCTGGAGGGAAAGATGTGGTGCTGATTTGCCATTCCCAGTAGTGTGACAGAGTACTTTGGAACCTCCAAGGGTAGCATATGTAGAAACTGTCTGCTGTTATAGAAAGGGGTTAAGTGTTTTGGAGAGGGGTCTTATATGAACTCGGGATGGCCTGCTTCCAAACATCTGATTCTCACCTCTTGGGGGAACAAATGGGCTTATTAAGCTCTTGCCCATGAGCAGAGAACAAATGGGCTGTAGGCTTTCACCCTGGTCAGGGAGTAAATGGATCTAGCTCTCACCCTTGTAGGTGGAATGAATAGTGGCCATTTGATTGCATGAATGTTTTCCTGATGGAAGTCATTTGGAAGAAAGGACAAAAAGAAATTATAGTTATTGATGGGATGTTTGTGTACGTGCATGTTTGTGTGAGCATGTTAAGATGTCTTGTTGTGAACCAGTGTTTTTGTACAGGCTTTTTAAAATAATACTGTAAGTAAAACTATATAATGGTTGGCCTGGTCTTTGTGCGTCTCTAACTCTTTGGACACCTGTCTGCCAATGTAGCTTGACAGCTGTCATGACATAGTTTTCCCATGTACTAAAAAGCCCTAAGTGGTAAACATGAATGTTTATAAAATGAAAATTATACATGAATCATAACAGAATCTGTAGGAAATAGTACACCCTCTGTAACCACTAAATACGCCTCCAAACATTCCCAGGCTGCTGCACTCCACCCCACAACAGCTTCCCTTTCTGAGGTAGCCATTCTGAGGCACAAGTATAAAGCAGAAAACCAAGACCATGACACCCACGGTAGAGAAAGTAGGGATGTGTCATTACATAGGATGGACCTATTTATAATTAACTATCATTATGATAAGTAGATAGCATTTGTATCTGATAGGAGTGGGCCCATATACTGTAAACTCCGGGACAGCTTTCCATGATGTTCTTCATGTTTCACTGTTGCAGTCATTACATTTGGGTAATTTGCTGGCAGGTTGCCCTCAGTCGGCCTGAATTCCAAAGTCTTGGGTCCTGCGTCAGTTGCTGTCTTCTCTTCCATGACGTCAGGTCGTCAGGATATAAAGCATGCAACCGATGCCATTTTGTTCAGTCTTTTTTGCCACGTGGTGCCCGAAGCAGAAGCATTTCACAAGTGCCGGTCGGCTGACTACTGAAATATTCGAGTCTGAGTTTCAGAACCGACGTCTTCACTAAAGCTAAATACCCTGTTGGGGAAACTTTTTTTCTTGCTTTTTACTGATGTCAGAAAAAGTTAATAATTGTATTACTTGTAGGAAGCAAATACCTCATAAGGATTTCCATTTATACTGCATTCCTTGCCTAGGCCCTGATCACAACGTGCCTGGCTGTTGGTTTTGTGCTAGATTTAACCAACGCACTATTAAGCGTCGGTATATTTTTGCATCTAAGTATTTTGGAAACTGATTTAACTACCCAGAAATGTCGTTGGATAGCAATCCGACTACCGGAGTACATAAAAAATGCAAAGAAAAGGACAGAGAAAGGCAGTTGAGATCCAAAACCGACGACAAAGCTTCTCCTAAGCCAGTCGCTGGTTCACCAGTACTCAGTGAAGCGCTTTCGCAGCCCCTGATACCTGCTACCTTTGAGTCGCAGGCCTCTACCGACACCCATGTGGAGTCCGGCATGCCGCAAGATACTCGAGGTATTGGACCGACGGATGTATCTCCCTCGGATGGGTCCAGAACTGCTGAGCAGGCACCGGCTTCTGAGGGTGTATTCAGACCTTAACATTTTTATATCAAACTGACAAAAGCTGCAAAACCAAAAGGCAAAGACACCTTCTAAAACTAAAAAACTGATGCCTGAGCTACGTGCACAGGCCTCTGTGCCTAAAAAATAGATGATCAAAATGGCTGAAGACCTTATTACCTTGATCAGGGGTACCCACCCCCTCCAGATAAGAGACCTAGGCAAGACACTGACTATGAATCTTCAGATCAGGTTTCTATTTCTTCTGATTCCTTTTCTGATCAGGAATTATCTTTACCTCCCTGTGAGGATTCTGATGCTGAGGAGTCTATTCCATCTGCATCTCCTCCTGAGGATTATTCATTTGGAGAAACCTTGCATACTTTGAGGGAGAATTTTCACTGGAAGAGCCAAGACTTCTCAGAATCAAAAAAAGAGACTCGGGGATTTCCTTCTTCTCCCTTAGCACAAGCCTTTAGCCATTCCCCCTGTTTTAGACATTGTGGATTATGTGTTTTCAGAGTCAAGCCTGACCCCTGACTCTTTACCTCTGGCTCCCAGTAAGCCTGACAGGTATTACAGGGTCCCTGACTCTCATAAATATTTATTTAGAAACCCTGGTGCTGATCCTGAAACTATTTCACAGGGTCCAAAGGGAGTTAAGGCCTCAACAGCAAAAAACCCTACCCCCTCCGACAGAGATTCAAGGGCACTGGACAGCTGGGGAAAAAAGGTTTATACATCTGCAACCTTAGCAATCAGGGCCTTAAACTGTCAATTTCATATGCTTAAGTACCAACAACATGTTATGGGATTGCTGAAACAGAAGATGATGTTGATTTCAGAATGTGCAGAAAATAAGGAATTGCAGGAATTATTGCATGCAGCTGAACAAGTTGGAAAGCATACTTTGCAATGTGGTTTTGATTCTTTAGAGGCCTCCTGCAGGGCCACAGTTACTGGATCTGTGATTAGGAGGCATGCCTGGTTAAAGGAACAAAATTTGCCTGATCATGTTAAAGCTAAATTGCTAGATGTACCTTTACAGCATGATTCTCTGTTTGGTATTAAGGCAGAAGAGGTTTTAAAGAAAATGGAAGACAAAGCTAAGTCTATGCAAACTGTTAAAGATTTCTTACAAGTGCAGCCACCTAGATTCAGTAGACACTGGCTTACAAAAAATTGGTCCTTTCCTGTGTCAGACAGAGCTCAAAGGGGCAAATCCAGACTCCCTAAGGGTTCCAGGTACCAGGCTCAAGACTCATACAGGTCAAAGCAATGGGGCACATCTACCTCCAAATCTGGAGGAGATAAAGCGCAAACCTACAGAAAGCAATCCCAGTGACTTCCCTCTGCCTACACCAAGCACTTATCTTTTGGCAGCACCCATAGGGGGAAATTTAGCACATTTTGCTCATAATTGGCAGTTAATAACCCAGGACAAGTGGGTACTAAACATGGTATCACAGGGATACAAATTCCATTTCCACAGTCTGCCAATGACAAATGGTTGGCCAGATCTGCCAAAAAAACAATGGGTAGAGGCACAGAAACAGGTTACATACCTCATGGATATGGGGGCCATTCAGACAGTACCAGAACAGGAAAAAGGACAAGGTTTTTACTCTACTGTTCTTGGTACCCAGAAAGGACAAGGCCCTGGCGGCCCATACTGGATTTATCAATTTTAAACACATACCTGGACATTCCAAAATTCAAAATGCTCACTTTGCAACAGCCTCTGCCCATGCTGGGTAAGAATGCTTGGCTGGTGACTTTAGACCTAAAAGAGGCATACCTGCATGTCCCAATAAGACAATCGTGCAGAAGATACCTCAGATTCAAGGCTGGCTTAATGCATTACCAATTTTCTGCACTGCCCTTTGGCTTATCTACTGTGCCCAGGGTCTTTACAAAGTGCCTGGCATCAGTAATTGTATTTTGCAGACAAAGAAGTATTCAAATATATCCTTACTTGGACGACTGTCTCATTCAAGCAGAGAACAAGGACATTCTTCTACGACACCTGGCGTTTGTGAAAAGGCTTCTAACATGCATAGGGTACACAATTAACGAAAATAAATCACAACTGGTACCCTCTCAAAAGATAACATTCCTGGGTGCAAGCTTGAATACAACTGCCCAGATGGCTTACCTCATGCCAGACAAAGGCAACTGACTACTTACTTCAAACTGATGGCAACAAAAACCCAGTCTTCTGCAAGACAAATTCTGCAGGCTCTGGGCTTCATGGCATCCTGCATCCTACTAATTCCATATGCAAGACTGCATATGAGGAAACTTCAATAGTACCTAAAAAGTTTATGGAGTCAACATTCACACAGTCTGGAAACAATGATTCCTCTCATCCCCTGCCTGCAACAGGAGTTTCTATGGTGGGCAAAATCCTGTCACCAAAACATGGGACGGCCCTTCACTCTACTCCCTGCCAGCCAAACCTTAACAACAGATGCATCATATTATGCCTGGGGGGCCCACATGGCAGGAAGATGCATTCAGTGCATATGGGCACCAAATCAAATGCATCTACATATCAACCAGAAAGAGATGCTAGCTGTTCAAAATGCCCTAACAGCCTTCAAGGACTTACTTCATCCAGGGCAACTACTGATAAAGACGGACAACATCACAGTCATGTGGTATATAAACAAGCAAGGGGGCACACACTCATGCCTCCTTTGCAGATTAGCCATGGCACTGTGGGACACCAAATAAATCTTCAAGCTCAATTCCTGCCAGGAAAACAAAACACTCTGGCAGACGATTTAAGCAGAAACCTTATGGATCCTCACGAGTGGAAATTAAATCCACAAGTCTTCAGCATGATAGCAGAGAAATGGGGGAGCCCAGACATAGAATTATTTGTCTCTCCTCAAAATTATCAACTAAAAAGATTCTGCACAAGGCCTTATCACAGACAAGCATGGAAAGTGGACGCCCTATCCTTCCATTGGAAAAACCAGTTTACGCCTTTCCTCCTCTACCTCTTCTACCAAAGGTCCTCCTAAAAGTCAGACAAGAGAAGCCAAAGTTGATATTAATTGCCCTGGACTGGCCCTGCCAATACTGGTACCCAATCCTAAGGAACTTGTCTCAATACCCAGCTTGGACCTTGCCTCAAAAACCACAACTACTGTCCCAGCAAAACAATCAGAACCCGCACAATCAACTACAGACTCTGAACCTGGCAGCATGGCTAATCCTGTAATCATACAGACGACACCTCTCAGTAAAGCTGTGATGGATGTCATTTTGGAAGCCAGAAGGCCTAGTACTAGAAAATCTTACGCTGACAAATGGAAGAGATTCTGTGCTTGGAATTTAACACAAGGGACTGATACAACCGAACCGCATATTCCTCAGATATTGCAATACTCAACTGAGATGCTTGACAAAGGCCTATCTTTCTCACCAATCAAAATCAATGCCTCTGCCATTTCGGCTCATTACAATACAGAGCCACCAATCTTTTCTCATCCTTTACTAAAGCAGTATCTTGGAGCAGCCAAAAATTTAAGGCCTCCTAGAAGATCACCATTACCTGCGTAAGACCTCAGTTATGTGTTGGAAAAACTCACCCTGCCTCCATTTGAACCAGCTGATATAAAGTTCTTATCATGGAAGACAGCTCTGCTACTAGCTGTTACTTCAGCAAGAAGAGTTTCAGAGCTACAGGCCCTCATGGCTGTAGAGCCTTTTGTCATATTTTACCCAGACAGGGTGTCTCTGAGGACAAATCCTACTTTTATGCCTAAGGTCATTTCCAGTGTGGCTCTTAACCAAACAATTCATATGCCAACTTTTTATACAAATCCGTAGAACAAAGGGGAGAGAATTCTGCATTCCTTGGACATACACAGACAGCTAAGATTCTACTTGAGCAGGACCAAAGCTCTAAGAAAAACTGAGCAATTACTAGTGTCATATGCTGCAAGATCAGATGAAAGGCTATTTCAAAGCAGACAATTTCAAAGTGGATAAGCCATTGCATCCATTTCTGCTACTTACACCATGGGAAACCTGTGGTCAAGGGCATTAGGTCTCATTCCACCAGGGCTGCAGCTACTTCAGCAGCCTTTCTCAGAGGAGTACCAACCAAGGACATTCTAGAGGCTGCTACTTGGAGTTCTGTTCACACCTTTACAAAGCATTACCATTTGTCTCTCTACTCTAAGTCCAGGGCAGGCTTTGCCACTGCAGTGCTGCAGGGCCTTATAGCCTCACCTAATGCTGTTTAGCTCCAGCCTCCCAACCATAGCTTTGGGATTCTACCCAAATGTAATGATTGCAACAGTGAAACACGAAAAACATAGTACAGTTGTGCACACTTACCGTAAATGTAGATGTTCGAGTGTATTCACTGTTGCAGTCTAGGCTACCCTCCCACCATCCCCCTGTCATTCTACAGTTTATCTCTCCTTCTCTATCTTCTACAACCTATGTGGTGTATTTGCTTGTAGATGAAGGTAAAGTTTATTTTGATGCATGTGTATATATATATATATATATATATATATATATATATATATATATATATATATATATATACATACTTTTTTGGGGGCACCAGACATCGGGGGCAAGAAAAAATAAAGAAAATGGCGTCGGCTTCATGTTTTATACCCCTGACAGCCTGACGTCATGGAAGAGAAGACAGCAACCGAAGCAGGACCCAAGACTTTAGAATTCAGGCCGACTGAGGGCAACCTGCCAGCAAATTACCCAAATGTAATGACTGCAACAGTGAATACACTCAAACATCTACATTTATGGTAAGTGTACACAACTGTACTTTCTTCCTGACTGGGGATTCTAGACCAAAATACCCCTGAATGCAGTGGTCCCAAAGGATGCTGTAGATCTGCAAGCTATTCCCAAATTCCACCTTATATTGTTTCCTGAAAGTGTTCAAGAATGACCGTGCAGCAACTGAACACGTCATCCACTGAAGCCTTATTCAAGAAGGGTGATAAAGCCACTGAAGCCCTTTTGGAATGAGCCTTGAGAAAATTCAAACAACTGCTTGCCATGGGAGACCTAGCAGATCTTAATACAATGAGAAAGCCACCTAGCCATGATTACTTTGGAAACCTTCTGACTCTGTGACTTGGAATCACAGAACATTAATGTCTAGGAATGTTTCCTGACAGACTTGTTTCTCCCTAAATAAAACCTTAACTGTTTATAAATATCAAGACCATGCAAGAGGTATGTCCCACAGTTATATTAATGAGGAAGAAGACAGGCAAGTGAACGGCATGATTAACATTGAGCTCTGTAGCCACTTTAGATATGGAAGATAAGTTAGTTCTAAAAGAAACACAGCCCTGATAAAAAATCTAGTAAGGAAAATTTACAGAGAGGATATGATGTTTGGAGAGAGTAGATCTTCTTCTTTTGACTTTTCTCGGTTAGGGGTTGCCACAGCAGATCACATGTCTCCTTATGATTGGCAGTGGAGTTTTACGGTGTTGAGTTGCCAGCCCGGCACTCAAACTTCCACAGAAGGCACACACACATACATACACACACACACACACACACACACACACACACACACACACACACACACACACACACACACACACACACACACACTCATGCCTGGGGCCAGTTTAGGGTGTCCAGTCCACCTACAGCATGTCTTTGGGATGCGGAAGGAAACCCACGCGACCATAGGGAGGACATGCAGACACAACACAGAATGCACCCCAGCTGAGGATTGAAACAGAGAACCACTTGCTGTGAGGCAGCAATGCTAACTGCTGCACCACCACGGCCGCCCATGTTCGGAGAATGTAGATGACCTCTAAAAAGATCATCTTCTAAAGTGAAAACTTGAAGGTTATGGTAATGGCTGTCTCGAAGGGAGAATGAGTTAAGTCTTCAACACAAAATGCAAGTCCCAGCAAGATGTTATGTTATGTAATGTCTTCAAAAGGAAGGTGTCTAGCAAGGTAGCACAGCAGTTAGAAGAGCTGTATCATGAATTCTAATGAAAAAAAAGCAATTTGATTTTATTTATGCCTCAGTTTATAAAATGAATAAAAATTACTTGTAAACATAAATACATACTCTCTTTAGGCCTGAAGTCGCAACAATATATGTTTGTTTTTGTTTACTTTACTCTGAACAGTGCTGAAAGCTATACTTTTGCTTTCAGCTGACTGTTTTGCAGATGTTATATTTTGTAAATTTGCAAAGGCCATTCTGACCTGAATTTAACTTTAAATTCAAATGCCAATGTCTTTTAATTTCTTCAAGGTATTCTTGTTCTGGTATAGGGCAATACCTCTGGATTATTATTATTTTCTTGCATGCTGAATATTCTCTCAAGCAGGCAACAGAATCTTATGTCTGTGAATGCCTGTAAGAACAAGTAAAGTATACCCATTTTGCTGTAACTTCTAAAATGACAGAAATATATTGGAAAAAATACTTTTTTGTTATTTCATAAGAACACATAATATTATTCAGATGCACACTGAGTCTTTCAACCTGAAAAATGCCATAACCAAATGACAAAAAACAGAGCAAGAGAATGTATAGGCTGCAGTTTATACCTAGCAATGTAGTACTGTATTTCTGTAAATGTATAATATATTACAGCAAGCTTTTCATGGTAATGTGTTATGACTTCAGCTGGTGATTGTAAGGACACATTCATCCATCCACCCCTCCATCCTCAACCCCTTTTTCCCATTTTTGCACATGGGGGTCAGGGTATCACTTCAACAGTGATAATCATCTCGAGCCAAGGTTTACACCGCTGGGTGGCTAGTTATGCCCTGGTAGTTCATCCATACCACTCACTCACACTCGCAGCTACTGCAAATTTAGAGTATCCAGTCAACCTACTGCATGTCTTTGGAGTATGGGAGGAAAGTGGAGCACCTGGAGGAAACGCACATGACTGCAGGGAGAACATACAGACTCAACACAGAAGGCACCCCAGCCAACAATTGAATAGGAGAACCTCTTGCTGTGAAGTGACAACACTAACCGCTGCACCACCACGGCTGCTCAGTACACTCCTTTATCTATAGTTCTTTGATGCATATGACTTTAATGGGGGGGGGGTGCCATAATTCCAGTGACAAAAAGTCAATTTTTAATTCTGATGCAATGATAACTAATCAAAACTCATTCTTGGCCTTTGCTGCATACTGAAAAGATGTTCAGTGGTACATTCCTGATGGAACCCAAGTAAATACTTTATTTCAGAATGTTGCAGTGAAGGCCCACTCATCAGTGCATATATCTGTCCCTGTTGTGTAGTTCATTATAAAACTTTCAAGTATCAACAACATAGTAGTCTGCTTCAAAATGCACAAAAGACTGGTAATCTACTTTTGGGAATTTGGTACCCTTAAAAGACACGAAAGCAAAACAGCTCAACTCTGTGTTTGATCTCCACCACTTTCATTGATTGAATGTGTGGTACTGTAAACATATCATGTTTGTGTCTTTTGGCTTTTCCCGGTTAGGGGTCGCCACAGCGGAACTCCGGTCCGCTAATGATTGGTAGTGGATTTTTACGTACCAGGTTACCAGCCCTGACGCACAACCTTCAACAGAGGCACACCCCATTCACGTATGCCTCCACACAGAAGACGCTCTAGCTGAGAATCGAACGGGACAACGTCTTGCTATGAGGCGACAACGCTACCACAGCACCACCACCGCAGTCGAAAAATATTGACATATAGAATTTTTACTTCTGATGTAATGGGAGATTTGTGGAAATATGTTCTGGACATAGTTATTCACTATCTTTTGAACAGAGATGAGATAGTCCCTCAGTATAAGTCCGGTATAATAATATAAAAATAAATAAATGTTTGTGGAACAAAAACAGAGATATGTGGGAATATACCTTGTTTTAAGTCTTCTTTGGAATAAAATTGTTAATAAGAATATATATATGTGTACAACTATAAGCCATAATGTTAAAAGAGCAACTGGCACACAGGATTTAATAAAATATCTAAGAATTAATAAATACATAAATAAAAAATAGGATAAGATAAAATACATATTACTAACCAACTATAAAAATATTTTAAAATAAAATGTTAAAATATGTTGTTTCTCATCTTAAACATATATTGTTACCACATTTATTTATTTTGTTTAACACATATAATGGGTTCTATTTTTGATTAAAATGCCTTAATGTTAGTAATTACAAGTACCTTGTATACTGCACCATTAAAGGTTAAGACCTGCAGCAATTAATTGGCCAGCCAATAAGAAACTAATTAAATAATTATTTAATGCATTGTATTGATATTTAAATGGAGGTTGCATTGTTAAAACAGATTCTGATGAACTCTCCGAGCAGGAGATGAAAGCGCTTAATCTGTTTGTTTGATTTATGTGGATGCTTATTTTTATTATAAATAAATTCTGTTTTTTAACCGTTCTTTTGGATTATTGCCTGCACCAAGGAAATATTTGTGTTTCAGGATACGGAGGAGAGCCTTTATTGTTGCTGGATTAGATGCATTGTTTTTTTTATAAACAAAAAGGACAATTAATACAAGGTAGTAATTTTTAGAAGTGTGCTACAGAGTATAATCAATAAGTCATGAAGAGACTTGGCATGAACAGGTCCTAGTATTAAGAAAAAAGCATTTTAACTCTCTTTTAAAGTGGTGATGTTGGGAGATGCTTCTTATATCAATGGGGAGTGTATTCCAGATATGTGCTAGTGTGTATTTATAAAGGGATTTTCCTATGTTCTTTTTAGGTTTGTAGACATCAATAAGATTTTTGTCAGTTGTGCGGGGGTGTAGTAAGATACTAGGTTGGAGAGAGAGGGGCAGGAAGAGGGATGGTAGAAAACAGAGTGAGTGATATGTAGTTGAGGAAGTAGTAGTTGATGAGAGAATTCTGGCACTGAAGCTTACTTAGGGCAAGACCGTGATGGGTGTTGTGGGGAAGATTAGAGACGAATCTGGCAATGTTATATGTTTGGGTCAGTTTGAACAGCAGAGTAGACTGGATATTAGCAAGAATGGGGTCAGCATAAAGTAGACTTGGTAAGAGGAGTGACTGGGCAAGGGACTGTGGATTGTCTAAGGAATTTCTGGTTTCTGTACAGTAGTCCAAGTTTTTGGTGAGTTTTCTTTATGCACTAGTGGAAGTGCAAGTCAAATTTCAGTTAATCATCTATGATGGTGCCTAGTAATTTAGTATGTGGTTCAGATTTAATACCGGTTTTTATTGAGTGAGGTGATGATAAAGGGCGGTTTTGTGTTGTGCCAGTGTTCTAGGAAAGAAGAGGAGGAGTGTAGTTTTTTTAGGCTTTAATACTAGCTGGTTATTGGAGAGCCAAGTTTCAACAGATGGGAAGGTATTTTGGGTGAGTGCTAATAGAGTGGAAACACTGTCGGTGGTGGAGATCAGTGTGGAATCGTCTGCATATTGTAAATAGGGTAGAGCCCTTACAGGCAGAGTGAAGTTAATTTGTGAAAGTATTGAATAAGAGGAGGCCAGGATCCTTGAGGGACTCCTGTAGTGACTGGAAAAAAGGGGGAGAAGATGGTTTGCCAGCAAACAGATTGTTGCCTATTTGAGAGGTTGCTGAAGAACCAGTTTACTGAGGAGCTGGAGAGGTTAAGTTCAGACAGTTTATTAAGAAGTTTAGAGTGGGAAACTGTATTAAAAGCCTTTGAGAGATCGAGGAATAAGCAGGAGATGAGCATGTCGTTAACGCAGGCCTCACCTACTGTCTGGGTGAAGGAGAGGAAAGCTGTGGATCTACTGTGGTGAGGCCTAAAACCGTGTTGGGTAGAGGTTAGTAGGTTATTGTCCAACAGGTGTTTGATTAATTGTGAATGTATACATTTCTCAAGAATTTTCGAGATAGGGGTCCGGATGGCAGTGGGCCTATAGTTTGAAGGGTCAGTGGAATTTCTGCCCTTTATGTAGTGGAATTGTAAAAAAGGCTTTCCATATGTCTGGGACACAGGCTTCATTAATAGATCTATGTATACGTATGGCGATGGGGTAGGGAATTGACTCTGCAGCAGTTTTGAGATAGTAAGAAGGTAGTTTGTCAGCTGAGGGAGAGCAGGGTTTGAGCTTAAGCAACAGAGATTTGATGTAGGTAATAGGGACAGGTTTAAATGAGAAGCCGTTAGATGGTGTTTTATTTAGGAATGGAGGAGGGGTAGAGTAAGTGTTATTTTGGGTTAGTTTTTGGATTGTTTCTATGAAATAGTTGTTAAGGAGAGTGGCTGATGTTCTTCGTGCTTCACTGTTGCAGTCATCTCTCTTAGGTTATCTGCCTGCAGGTAACCCTCAGTCGGCCCGAATACCAGAGTCTTGGGATTTCTGCGTCGGATGCTATCGCCTCTTCCATGACATCAGGTTGTCAGGGGTATAAAACATACAACTGGCACCATTACATCTATCTTTCTTGCCAAGAAGGAGCCTGAAGCAGAAGCAGTTCGCAAGTGCTGGTCGGCCGCTACCTGAAATTTTAGTTTTTCGAGTTTCAGACCTGAAGTCTTCTAAAGCGAAGTACCCCGTTGGGGATTCTTTTTTCTTGCTCTAACCGATGTCAGAAAATGTTAACAGTTGTCTTGCCTGTGGAAAGCAAATACCTCACAGAGATTTTCATTCTTCCTGCGTCACCTGTTTAGGCCCAGACCACGACATCCCCAGCTGTCGGTTTTGTGCCTTAACACCAGAACCATTCGTCGTTGGGCTATTTTTGTAGCTAAATTCTTTTGCTCTCGTTCTCCGTATTCCGAAATGGCTTCGGTAAGCCATCCGTCTACCGATCTTCTGAAAAAGTGCAAAGACAGAGACAGACCGCATAAGTCAAAAATTGCAGACGATGCTTCCATTAAGCTTGTCGCCAATCTGCAGGTACTCAGTGAGGTGCCCTTGCAGTCCCTGATGTCCACTTCTACAGATTCGCAGGCCTCTACTGAGACCCATTTGGAGTCCGGTATGCCGCGACATGCTTCTTCGACTATGGAACCTGCGGATGTCTCTACCTTGGATGGGTCCAGAGTCGCTGTGCAGGGCACCGGCTTCTGAGGGTGTATTCCGACCTACCGATCTTCATATTAAACCGAAAACTTCATTTCCTACTAAAACTACCAAGTTTCTCAGGCCCAGAGTTTGCACTACACCTAGAAAACTGACGTCCAAAGTGCATGCTCATCCTCCCATGCAACAAAAACAAATGCTTAGAATGGCTGAAGACCTTATTACTCTAATTAGGGGAAGCCAGCCGTCCCCTGCCAAAAGATAAAGAATTGAATTTCCTTCTGATTCTACAGACCAGGAATCTGATGACTCTGACCCTTCTGATTACCAGGACATACCCTTATCTACCTATGAGGATTCAGATGCAGAGGAAGCCATTCCCTCTGCCTCCCCTCCAGAGGATTTCTCTTTTTGTGAAACCTTGCATACCTTAAGAGAGCATTTCCGCTGGGAATGCCAGGACTATCCTAAGTCCAAAAAGAGACTGAGGGAATTTTTAGATTTGCCTCAGCACAGGCCTCTAGCTATATCCCCTGTCCTGGATATTGTATACGATGTCTTCTTGGAGTCCAGTCTTACTCCTGACACCTTCCCACCAGCTCCTAGAAAACCTGACAGGTACTACAGAGTACCTGATTCTGATAAATTTGTCTAAGAATCCTACTGCGGATCCAGAGACAATTTCCCAGGGACCTAAAGGCATTAAGGCTACTACAGCCAAAAACCCTACCCCATCAGACAGGGATTCTAGAGCTTTAGACAGATGGGGTAAGAAGGTGGTATATACCTCTGCAACTCTTGCCATCAGGGCTTTGAATTGCCAGTTTCACATGTTGAAGTACCTGCAACATATTATGGAACTAATTAAACAAAACATGGTGTTGCTTCCAGATTGTGCAGAAAGTACAGATTTACAAGAGTTAATGCATTCTGCAAACCAAGTTAGTAAACATACTTTGCAATATAGGTTTGATGCCTTAGAAGCACCTTGCAGGGCTACTGTCACTGGGTCTGTACTAAGAAGGCATGCTTGGCTAAAAGTCTTGCCTGACCATGTCAAAGCAAACTTACTAGATGCTCCATTAAATCGGAAGCGTTTGTTTGGCACAAAGGCAGAATAAGTTCTTAAAAAGCTGGAAGAAAAAGCTAAATCTATGCAGATAGTCAGATTTCTTACAGGTGCAGCCACCTAGATTCAGTAGGCATTGGCCTTCAAAAAACTGGTCCTTTCCAGTCCCTCTCAGGCCTTCTCAGTCCAAACCCAGGGGAAACAGACCACCAGGACTACAGTCTCAGGGTATGCAGAGATCTAAACAATGGAGTGTTTCCACCTCAAAACCAGGGAGTGGTAAGCCACCCCCTTATGGAAAAAGTTCACAGTGACTTTCCAATTATCCTTCCCAGCCATGCCCAAGTACTTGCGCCCCTAGGAGGAAAGCTCGCCCTTCATGCAAAAAACTGGATGTCCATTACTCAGGACCGATAGGTTCTAAACATTGTATCCCAGGGATACAGATTCTGCTTCCACTCACTGCCAACCCAAGTGGGTTGCTAGACCTTCCTCCAAACCAGTGGGCAGAGGCTCAGCAAGTACTTTCCCTTCTCCATATCAGGGCTATTCAACCTGTTCCAGTAGAACAAATGGGACAGGGTTTCTACTCCAGGCTGTTCCTGGTGCCCAGAAAAGAGAGCTCTTGGCACCCTATCCTGGATCTGTCAGTTCTCAACACCTTTCTGGTGGTCCCAAAATTCAAAATGCTTACACTGCAACAACTTCTTCCTATGCTATCCAAGGATGCCTGGTTAGTCACCCTAGACTTAAAAGAAGCTTATTTGCGCATCCCCATAAGGGAGTCCTGCAGGAAATATCTACATTTCAGGGCAGGCTGTATGCGCTATCAGTTCTCTGCACTTCCCTTTGGCTTATGGACTGCACACAGAGTATTCACAAAATACCTGGCTCCAGCCATTGCATACTGCAGGCAGAGAAATATTCAAATCTACCCATACTTGGACGATTGCCTGATTCAGGCAGACAGTCAGGAATACTTCAGCACCTGGCATTTGTAAAAAGATTTCTAACTTTGCTGGGATACACCATCAATGAAAAGAAATCACAACTGGTGCCAGACAACAAATTGTATTCCTGGGAGCAAGCTTGAACACAACTTCCCAGATAGCATTCCTCACTTCAGAAAAGCAGGTCCATCTGACAAACTATTTCAAACTAATGGCCAACAAAACCCAGCTGTCTGCAAGGAAAATACTACAAGCCCTAGGGTTCATGGCATCATGCATTCTGCTAATTCCATATGCAAGACTGCATATGAGGAAACTTCAGTGGTACTTACAAGGTCTCTGGTGTCAACACTCTCAGGACCTGGAAACAGTGATTCCTATCATACCTTGTCTAAGGGCAGAGTTCCTTTGGTGGGCAGAAGCATGCAACCACAACAACGGACTTCCTTTCACTCAACCCCTCGCCGCCCACACCCTGATAACAGACGCATCGGACTATGCATGGGGGGCTCACATGGCAGACAAATGCATTCAAGGCAAATGGAACCCAGAACAAATTCCCCTGCATATCGATCAAAAAGAGATGCTACCTGTACAGAATACTCTGACAGTCTTCAAATACCTTATCCTTCCAGGGCAGCTCCTGATAAAGACAGACAACACCACAATTATGTGGTACATAAACAAGCAGGGCAGGACCCATTCTTACCCACTCTGCAGGTTAGCCATGGCTCTGTGGAACACAGCCTTGATCATCCAAGTGCACCTACAAGCTCAGTTCCTGCCAGGCAAGCCAAATTCACTGGCAGACGACTTAAACAGAAATCTACTGGACCCTTACAAGTGGAAACTGGAACCCAACTCATTCAAACTTCTAACCCAAAGGTGGGGAACTCCGGAGGTGGACCTTTTTACCTCCCCCAAAAACCACCAATTGAACACATTTTGCACCAGGAACCCTCACAGCAGAGCTTGGAAGGTGGATTCCCTATCATTTACATGGGAAAACCTCTCAATTTATGCCTTTCCTCCTCTGCCCCTCCTCTCAAAAGTACTACTCAAGATCAAACAGGACAGACCAAGGGCAATTCTTATTGCACCAGACTGGCCATGCCAGCACTGATACCCACTCCTACGCAGTCTGAAAGCAGTGCCACCCTGGCACTTACATCGGACACCTTCCCTGCTGTCTCAACAGGAGGGACAGAGTTTGCATCCGCAGCTGCAAACCCAAAACCTTGCAAGCCTGGCTTTATCCCATGAATACACCACCAGCATCCCTCAGCAAACAGGTGCTGGACGTCATCCTTGAGGCCAGAAGGTCTAGTACTAGGAAATCCTATGCTGAAAAGTGGAAAAGATATTGTTCTTGGAGTCGGTCTCATGGAAAGGACACAGCTGTGCCCAAATTACCTCAAATCCTTGATTACCTAGCAGAGCTTCTCCGCAGAGGCCTATCCTTCTCATCCATTAAGATTCATGCCTCTGCCATCTCAGCTCATTATAATACTGAGCCTCCTGTCTTTTCTCACCCTCTCATCAAGCAGTTCCTAAGAGGAGCTAACAATTTAAGGCCCCCTAGGAGAGCTCTCACCCTGGCCTGGGACCTTAACTTTGTACTGGAAAAGCTAACATTTCCCCCTTTTGAACCTGCTGCTTCAGCAAAGTTAAAATTCCTCTCTTGGAAAACAGCATTACTTCTAGCTATTACTTCAGCAAGAAGAGTGTCTGAGTTACAGGCACTAATGGCGGTGGATCCCTTCATTATTTTTCATGCTGACAGGGTTTCCCTCAGGATTAACCCTTCTTTTATGCCCAAGGTGGTATCCAGTGTGGCTTTAAACCAATCCATCCATTTGCCAACCTTTTTCCGTAATCCTCAGAATAGAGGGGAAAGGAACCTGCACTCCTTGGATGTGCACAGACAGCTCAGCTTCTACCTTGACAGGACTAATCCTTTCAGAAAATCTGACCAGCTACTAGTCAGCTTTGCTACAGGAGCAGAGGGCAAGGCCATTTTGAAGCAAACCATTTCCAAATGGATAGCACACTGCATCCATTTCTGCTACAGGCACCATGGAAAACCTATCCCTCTGGGAATCGGAACTCATTCCACACGAGCTGCTTCAACCTCTACAGCATTTCTCAGGGGGGTCCCCAACAGGGATATCCTGGAAGCTGCAATCTGGAGTTCTGTGCACACTTTCACCAAGCATTACCACTTACCTATTTTTTCTAAATCCAGAGCCGGATTTGCTACAGCAGTTTTACAAGGCCTGCTAGCCAGCCCCAACACTTCTTGACTGCCTCCACCCTTCCTCAGCTTTGGGAATCAACCCAAGTGTGATGACTGCAACTGTGAAACATGAAGAACATAGCACAGTTGTGTACATTTACCATAAATGTAGATGTTCAAGTGTATTTACTGTTGCATTTCTGGTTTCCCTCCCTCCAGCCCCTGGCTTTCTCTCTCTTTTTTTCCTATCGTCTTTATGGCCATCTTTTACGGCAGGGGTATTTACTTTTTACTGGAGGTGTTCCACACCATGTAATAGCTTCCTGTTTTGGGGGCTCCTGACATCTCGGGCAGGAAAAACTGGTGTAATGGCATTGGCTGCATGTTTTATACCCCGGATGACCTGCCATCATGGAAGAGGCAACAGCATGCGATGCAGAAATCCCAAGACTCTGGTATTTGGGCCGACTGAGGGCTACCTGCAGGCAGATAACCCAAGAGGGATGACTGCAACAGTGAATACACTCGAACATCTACATTTATGGTAAATGTACACAACTATACTTTTCTGTGGTAGAGCTATGGGGGAAATGGTTTGGGGTTGTAGGGTTACCAAGATGCAGGAGTTTATAGAGGGTAGTCCAGAATTGTTTTGGATTATTTTGTGGGTTTGACTGGGTTGAGTAGAAGAAATTCTTTTTATCGTTGTTGACTAGTTTTTTTATTAGATTTCTGAGCTCTTTATACTGTTGAGGTAGGGGAGGGGATTTATTTTTAACCCAGGTCTTCCATACACCATCCCATTTATGCATAATAGAGCAGGTATGTTTAGTAAGCCAGGGGAGAAAAGTGGATTTTATTCTGATTTTTCTGGTAGGAGCTAGTGAGTCTAGTATGTCAAGGAAGCTCTGATTGAAAGATTTGACAGCCTCATTTAGAGGGAGTTAATGAAGGAAAGACCAATTTATGCTAGACAATTTGGAGTTAAAGGTAACTGAACAGAAGTTGGTGAGGTTACAACAGTCCCTGTATAGGTGGTCTTTGGGTGGTTGGTGGGAGTATCTTTGGGTATAGGTGGGGAGATAGTCACTTAGAGAGTTTGATAGTGTCCCAGGGTTATGGTAAAGTTTGGGATCTGATTGAGGATCCAGTCTAGAGTAGAACCAATAGTGGAGTTTTTGTTAAAGTGAGTAGGGAAGGTGATGAGTTAGTGGAAGCTGTGAAGGTTGATGCAGTGGTTAGGGGATGGATTTGTTAGGTTAGCCTATTCTGTTTACATCTCCCAGAATGATCGTCTCATATGTGATATGTAGAGTTACCCATGATAGTATGTTCTCAAGGATAGGAATATTGTTCCCGGGGGAATATAGATAGAGGCTATGGCAATTTTTTTGTGAGAGTTAAGGTGACAGTTCAGTATGAGAAGTTCAGCAGGCTCAAAGCTGGGTATAGAAATGGAAAGTGGGGAAAGATTCAGTTGGTTTGAATAGAGGATGGCAGTGCCTCCTCCTCTTTTTGTGATTCTGTCAGAGCAAAATATATTATAACCTGCAGGGAGTATTTTGGCGTTTTGAGATCTGTGGTTTTAACCAGGTTTCTGACAGGGTTAGGATATGGGGGGAGATGTTAGCAGTCCAGGAGTGAAGTTCAGTGGTCTTGTTAACAAGGCATTGAATGTTTAGAGAGTAGATATTGAAAGATTTGGTAGAGGGAGAGGGTGTGTGTGATGAGGAGTTGATGCTGGAGCTGTGAGATAAGAGGTTGTAAGAGAGGGTAGTGGGTGGTACTGGGTTAGGATGGACAAACATCCCAGAGAAGTGCAAAGAATAAGATATGAGAGAAAGTTTGAAGAAAAGGATTGCCTTGTCTTGGATACAGAGTAGGGTAAGGTGTAAGTAGCTATTTTAATCTTGTAGAGATGTGAAGGTGTGAAATTAAGAGATGGAGAAATTTAGATGTAATTGGAGGGTGGTAATGTCAATATGAGTAATGGAAAGAGTGGTTGATGGTTTGTTGTAGGAGAACGAGATGTGATAAGTGTAGATATGGAGAGGAGAAATAGAAGAGTAGTGAGAAGACATTTATTAGTCATGATGAGGAAAGAAAAATAAGTCCGCTCAAATGAAGTGTATATTTACAAGTATGAATGGAAAAGGTGATTTAAGTTGGGGGTAATGATCGAAAGTAGGAGAGTACAGGGAGAGAACAGATATATGTAGTCAAACTAGGAGGGAGGACGGTTCAGGTAAGTGAAGGAGAGCAGTGAGGTTTGTTATTATTGGAGAAAGCTGATAGGCTGGAGTAATCGTAACAGACGTGGTGTAGTGAGTATAAATTTAGGAAAAAGTGGGGTGTGGGTGGGAATGGGGGTAGGGTAGGGGAGCGGGCTGACCAGACTTTGTTTTTGAAAAATGCTGCTGTTGTCTCAATCGGTAAGCACAACTTTTTATATTATTTGTATTAATAAACGAGACAATTTTCTTGAGGTGAGTAGCTTTTGGGAAGGGTTAGATAAAGAATGCAGTTCCAACTATAATGCCGAATTGGTTGAGATATTAGAGTAGGAGGGCAGAGCAGGAAAAGTTCAGATAGGAAGCTAAGAAGGAAAGCTAAGAAAAGGAATTTATGTGAATAGTGGGCTACTAACTTGGAAGCAATTTCAGGGAGTAAAAAGGAGGGAGGGAAAGCGTGGAAAGCAGTATAGAGTAACTTGAGAAATCAGCGGGGAGGGGGTGCCAAGAGCAAAGACCAGTGTAGACAAAAAGAAGGGGGAAGGATAGAAAGAAAAGGGAGCGAAATGCTATAAGAGCTGTTATAAAGAGTAACTATGTGTTTGTAGTAGAGGAAGAGAAAAATCACGAGACAATTTTGGGGGAAGGGAGGGGGTTTAGAGGTTCAGTGATGTACAGCGGATGTTTAGGCTTTAAGGTGACTGATGTGCAAGAATAAAATTAAAGTTTAACAACATGCATGTAAGGTAATTCAGAAGAGAGGATGCTCGGATTTTTTCACAGATGAGGTTGTTTTCAGAGGACATCAGTGTAACAGCAATCCAGCAGTTTAGTTGTAGGCGGGAGGTAGATTATTGGGAGATTTCACTTCACACAGTACCTGCCGACCACACCGCACATCACCTTGGTTTGTAAGGGAAGGAGAAGGAGTACTCCTTCAATCTGCCTTTGATGTCCTGTGGAATGGTGAGCAGGTTGTTGCTGGCTTCCCTTATGAAGGGAGTCTGATGACTACCTTCTTTATCTTTCTGTTCTTGCCGTGCAATTTGATAGTTTCTTTTTGCCTTGTACTGAGTCACTTTCCCGAAATTGGTAGAGTGCCTTGCTTTTCCCTATTGAATTGCTCTCCTAACCTAAATGTTAGTCAACTAGTATTCATTCTTAGCCTGGTCTATCTTTTCTAGCTCCCACTTCTTTGCACTCCTCCTATCTTTTGATGACTGCCTTGACACCACCAGCTTTCCATATGTTCCTTATTCCCATTCCTGGCTCAGCTGTATATTTGTTCTATAGTTCTCACACATACTGTTTTGAGGTACTACAATCTTCAACTCTACCTGTTTCCTCTTCTTCCTGAGGTGCCAGATTCCAGAGTATTTCCTTGAACTCTTGTCTTTTCTCTCCTGTCAACTTCCAGGTCTTCAGTCTAGTCTCTGACCTTGGCCTTCTTTGACCACTGCTTGCAGCTGATTGTGGCAACCAGTGTTTTTTTTTCCATGGGCAGACTTTCACTGGGGTGACTTTATAACCATTGATCCTACCCCAGTGCCTTTTCCTTGCTAGAAAAGATGTTTACCCAAGTTGTATGTTGGCCACTCTTGTATGTAATTTTGTGACTCTGTCTTGCTGAACCATGTGTTGGTCACCATAAAGCCATTTGTCAGACAGAAGTCTAGAATGTCCTTTCCATCTTTATTTCTGTTGCCACATGCATGTGGACCCAGGAAGTCCTCATATCTTTTTCAGTCTGTCCTGATATATTCATTCAGGCACCAACTCATGTTATCCTGCTTTAGCTAGCAGGTTCTGCAACTGCTGCCTGCATGTACTCTTTTGCCTCTCTGTCACAACCCTGTGGGACTTAGGGAATTATAAATAATTTCAGTCTATCCTTAACTGTAGTCTGATTGTCATCACTAATTCTGATTATATACTTCACTGGTTTTTGAAGCCTCTCCCTTACAAAATTCCCACACCATTTCTAGTCTGTTCTCCCCCTGAGTTGTCAATTCTGGATCTCGAGCAGCTTTGCTGCACTGCCCTTCCATCTTGTCTCCTGGATATATAGATGGCCACCTTTTTCCTCACCATCATATCATCTACTTCCAAGCTTCATCCTGTCAGTGAACATTTGTTGAGTGTAGCAATCCTTAGTTCGTGTTTCTCAGGATGATAGGTTTTTTGAGTGAAAGCTGGACATAAAAAACAATCTCTGTTATCCTAAGTTGGGCATTTGGATACCAGCTGACCAGTAGCTTAGTGGTTCAAGGCTGTCTGGTTTTATGGAAGGCACACACTGGCCAATAGCAGCACATAGACCATTCCCACCATTAGTATGGCTCCTTGGGGTAGGCTGGGTCCTCAGCCCACTTATCACTGGCAAATACCCATGCACATTTTGATGACTTTAGTCATCTCGACTAAATCACCTAGGCAAAATGTTTAGACCATTGAGTGGATAGCCTTAGCACAATGCACAATCTGTTATCTGTGTTCTCCTGTCAAGTGGATACTGCACACCACAGTTGATGCCCAAAAGGGATCTACACAACTCTTCCCTAATTAGGCACCATCTAGAGTCTGTGTTGCTGCCCTCAACTCCATTCTTGAGTGAGTTTGAGGTGGAAATGCTCTGCGTGTTCTCCCTGTGTCTCTGTGGGGTTCTTCCCACCTCCTCTAGACGTGGTATAAAGGATTAGGCCAGATAAAATCACTTCAGCTGAGAGATTTAGGAGACACTCTTTCTGATACCCTCCCTGTGGGAGGAATAAAGATACCTTGTTGAAGTTTCCAGTAGTTTATTCAGTTAACAGTTAGATGGCCGATATATGGTTGTCAAAAAGTAAAAGACAAGAACACTCTGCCATCTATCTGCTTAACTGAATAAACTAAAAACAAAACAGCACCAAAGCATGACAATAATCATAAATAAACAGTTTTATGGTAATAATTCAAGGTAAGTGCTTTCACACAATCAATGAACTTCATCAGACAATACATCACATGAATCAAGTGGAATAAATAGCACAAACAGTATCAACAATAAGAGCTATCCAATAAAAATACAAAATCAATAAAAACAATAAAACAACCATTTTATACCACAAACGTTGTCATGAAATCCAATGATTATCTTAAGATGTGTATGAATCATTTAAATAATTGTAAAGTGTATGAAAGAGTCGGGCTGGAAGTATATACACACGCCAAAAGTCAATATGATAGTTTATTGCATAAAGGTGTTCGTTTGAATTATTTCACTGTATCTGATGTTACCAACAAATTTTCAAGCAAAAATACCACTATGGCCAGATTTTATTGTGTGCCTAAAATACACAAGAGTTTGTTAAATCCACCAGGCCGACCTATTGTGTCGGCTTGTGGGTATTTTACTCATAATCTAGGGTATTTTTTGCATCAATTTCTATTACAAGAAGTAATTAAATTACCTAAAGGATTCATTTGATTTTATTGATAAAATAAAAGGATGTAAAATGGAATAAAAATATGTATTTTTTGGTACTGGATGTTGCCAGTTTGTACACAAGTATAAATTATGAATTTGGCATACAAGCTATAGAATATTTCTTGAAAGACAAGTCCTATAACACAATATGTTAAATCATTTATACATTTTTGTTTAATAACATTTTTGAATTTGATGGTCAGCTATATAGACAATTGCAGGGAACAGCAATGGGGGCAGCATTTGCCCCCATGTATGCAAATTTGTTTATGGGCTTGGTTGAAAATACTCATGTTTATAGAAGTACTTTTTTTTCAAAAATTTGTCATTAAATATTTTAGGTTTATTGACGACCTTATTTTTATTTGTCAGGGAGGACATAATGAAATAAATTATTTCTTAAATATATATCAAAATATGCTGGTTTACAATAGGGTGTAAAAGTAAACTATTTGGATACCACTATGAAAGGTCTAGAAAATGATGAGATAAAAAACAGTATTTTTAGAAATTTTAATCAAGTGAATTGTATGTTGCGTGCACAAAGTTGTCATCTGAGGCATACACTTAATAATATCCCCTATTGAGAAATTCTAAGAACAAGTAGATCATGCAATAATGTGGGTGAAACCAAGGAAGAGGCTAATAAAGTGGCAAATATGTTTGTTAATAGGGGCTATAGAGCAGATATGGTAGCTCATAGTTATAGTAAGGTATTTAATAATAAGGCAAATAAGGAAACTATTTATAGAGGCAATATAACAAAAATGTTTAAGAAAAACAGTTATATTATGTCTCTAAATATACACAATTTTCAGACAAGCAAGCTCAGTTGCTGAGGAATTATTGGCAATTAGTTAAAAGAGAAGTTTCTTCCTTGAAGGAAGTTGCATTACAGTTTTCATATCAGCGTGGTCGTAGTCTCAAAGATTTTTTAGTTCATAGCACTCATAGAAGACCACAGGAGTTAGTTATTAGAGGAATGAAATGGGGAGGTTTAATGCCTTGTGGGAAATGTGCAATGTGTAAATATGTAGTACCAACTTTTAATAGTATTAATGGATTTAAATTCCACACACAAGGTCATTTTTCTTGTAAAAAGTACTGGCATTATTTATGCCATAAAATGTTCTTGCCATAATTTTTATATAAGGGAAAGTAAAAGAAGTCTTGGAGAGAGGGTTAAAGAACATATTAGAGACATTAGGAATAATAAATTTACAAGTCCCTTAGCAGAACACTTTAATCAGTCACATCAAGGTGATTTTAGTAAATTAGAGGTAACAGTATTAGAGCAAGTAAAAACAGATTATCTGAGTGAAGATACAGTTAAATATATATTAAGAAAGAAGGAAGGAAGGAATCTGTCTTTATGTTAAAATATAATACTTTACATCCCAGGGGCATGAGTAAAGAATGTAACTGGAAAAGTTATATAGAATAAGCCTTGAAGTATGTATATATATTTTTAAAAAGGTGGAACAAAATTAATTGCTTTATTGTATAACTGTCAATGAATTAAATTACTGAGGTATGATTTTATATAAAAGCCATGTTTTTTTAAAATATGAATTTACTCTGTAAAGGCTGTTCTAAACTGAGGCACTAAGAGAGATTTTGTGCTTTTCAAGTTTCACGTGAATAATGAAATAAATGCTTTTGGAGGTATAATTCCTGGTCGTTTGTGGTATAAAAGTTTCTTGTTTTTAATGGAGTTAAATAAAACAACCATTATTCATTTAAAGAGACCTCTAGCTTTCAAAGCTGGTTTAATAGAGGCTCTCCCATTAATGCCAGGAAATCTATTTGCTTGCATACTAATGATACATGACAATTCACGTTCCTCAGTGAAATTCCTAAAATCACGCATATCACAATTCACTGTCTCAACTACTCTAAACATAAAAACATGTTCATTCCCATATTCTGCAAAGTGCTTAGCCAAGGCATTGCGTTCAACAGATCTATGTATGCAATATAAATGTTCCCTCATTCTTTCGACATACCTACAGTATCTCCCCTAGCCTGTGTGGAATTTGTATAACACAGTTACCTGTTTAAAAAACTTTTTATTTTTAAAAATAAATCTAGGTTGTTTACCAACAATAGAATGAATATTATCGTCTAAATGTAAAATAGACCAATTGGGAAAAATAAGGTTTGCCCCTTCCTTTTCTATTCTCTCTTGTAAATAAAAAAGGAAGGGGCAAACCTTATTTTTCCCATAGGTCGCCATTGGCTAATGAGGATTTTAGTGATTCGACTGTAGCTGTTAAGACATTACCCGTGTCTATTTTCTATACTAGCTATGTTAATAGCATCATACAAGCTATTAAGCACAATTGGTCTATTTTACATTTGGACGATAATATTCATTCTGTTGTTGATGAATAACCTAAGTTTAATTTTAAAAATAAAAAAATCTTTAAAGAGGCAACTATGTTATAAAAATTCCACACAGGCTGGGGGAGATACTGTAGGTGTGTCTGTGATGTGTTGCTGCTCTAGATGCAATTTTTGCACATTTATAGATCCATTTGTGGACTTTGTCCATCCTGTTCTAATAAGATGCATCGGTTTAAGGTGACTGCTGATTGTCGCAGCAGGAACCTGATTTACTTAGCCAAGTGCAGATCTTGTAGCCATTTTTATATAGGTAAGACCAATATGTCCCTGCTCAAAAGAATGAGGGAACATTTATATTGCATACATAGATCTGATGAATGCAATGCCAGGGCTAAGCATTTTGTAGAATATGGCAATGAACATGTTTTTGGGTTTAGAGTAGTGAGATAGTGAATTGTGATATGTGTGGCGGTGACTTTAAGAATTTCACTGAGGAATGTGAATTGTCATGGATCATTAGTATGCAAGCAGATAGATTTCCTGGCATTAATGGGAGAGCCTCTATTAAACCAACTTTGAAAGCTAGAGGTCTCTTTAAATGAATAATGGTTGTTTTATTGTTTTTATTGATTGTTTTTATTGGATAGTTTGAATTGTTAATTGATTCTGTTTGTGCTATTTATTCCACTTGGTTCATGTGATGTATTGTCTGATGAAGCACATTGATTGTGTGAAAGTGCTTATCTTGAATTATTACCATTAAAACTTTTTTATGATTATTATCGTGCTTTGGCGCTGTTTTGTTTTTAGTTATATTACGTTTTGGTTGATCAGCACCATTAATTCCGAAGGAACTACTGACCGTTTACTTACTAACTGAATAAACTACTGGAAACTTCAACAAGTTGTCTTTATTCCTTCCACAGAGAGGATATGAGAGAGACAGTTTCCTAGATCTGCTAGCTGAAGTGATTTTTATGTGGACTAATCCTTTATAGTCTGTCTCTTAGTCATGTCACCCCCAGGACACAGATGGGATACCAGATTTCATTTGAGTTCTCTGGATTACCTCTGTTTTCACCGCCTCATAACATTCCAACTCCATACAGGCACTGGCCTCAGGACAGGATCAGACCTTGTAACTTTTGCATGTGAGGCAAAGATGTTAACCGTTATGCCAGCTTTGTATACAATACACTCAGTAAGCCATGTTGATGATTATTAAGCATTGGTCATGTAACTACTCTGTGCTTTCACATACAGCATGCCTCTTTACTCCTGCCCAAACTTTTGTGGGCACCTCTGATGTTTGATTGTGAAGAAAGTGAAAGGAAAGAAATAATGACCGCAGTAATGTATTTTACCTTGTCGTCGTTTGGCACGCATTCAGTGCTCTGATCACAATCCATATTATTGATTCTTTCCCATGGACTGTTTTATTTCATATATAACCTCACCACACACACACACATTTCTGATGTATGGTTGCCAGAAAAGTAAAAGACATAAAAGTAAAAGACATAGTGGCCTTAGTAATGAATTTCTGTTTATTTCTCATTGACAAATACACAGCATTTAGAAAAGCCATATATGTGATAATTCATCAGTAGTCATGTACCTAACTGTTACTCATCTTGTTTTATTGTCATCATCTGACTGTTCCTTGCTTTCTTCAACAATACAAACCAACAGGTGCTTTTTGTGATCGATCACCTGTGATATGCGGTGGCCAAAAGTGGTAGCAATAATGGCCACAGTAATGTATTTCAGCTTGATGCTACAGCCACCCTATCTCATCCAGAATGCCATACTAAACAACTAGAAAATTTGACTAAATTATGTTGTGGTCAGTGTGTACTATAACCACTGCCTGTAGATGTATTCTGCCAGTAAGCAAGTAAAGGTAATTTACCTGAAGAAAAAAAAAATGTCCTAGAAGATTGGAAAATATCTAGTCAGGTGACGACGAGATGCTGGTAATATCTCACAAGCATCCCAAATCTGTACTCTGCATTTGCAAGCTCAGTAAGCTGCTCAAGTATAAAGAAACACAGCAGCAGTGCCATTTTGTAATTAAATGGACTTCTTGATTGTAAATACTGCTAGTCAAAACTAAATAGTAATGCTATATGTTAGTAGCATGGGTGTTGAAGCAGAGCTTGCCCCCCAAACATAATCGTGTTGTAGTGTGCATTTATATGAGTGTGTATGTATAGTGAATTATTTAGTGTCATTTTTGTGATTTATAATTAGTACTACTTTCAGAATTATGAGACAACTGACATACGGCATACTACCCATTTTAATTATGTAAATCGCAATCACTTTGAAGATCTCTTCTGCTAATAGACCTATTATATTTTCAACTGTAAATTTTTAAAATGTGTTTATACTTGTGTCTAATCTTGCAGAGGTAGTTGCTAGTTAAACAGAACTGCCTTTTACTTATACCAGCTTAAAAGAACAGACTGAGTACTGCATTTAGAAAGTTAAAGGCTACCATCACCCCGGGGGGGGGGGGGGGGGCTGAGAGTATGACTTTAAACAATCCATGTGGAGTAATTCTATGGATTGTGATCATTGCAGTGTATGTGTGTCCAACATCATCAAGGATAATGTTACTTTTGGTCTAAAATGTTTAGCATTTTTTTTTAATTGTATTTTTTGAGTTGGGTATATGTCTGACTTAGGATATATGTGTTGGAAGAGAAGTAAATTTTTCATGTCCACAACATGTACAAAATATATTTAGAGAAAACTCAAACTGCTGCTGTCTTTGAATTTGTGTAGCACATTTTGCCCTGAGATTCTGTTTTGTCTTACATTTCTCCTTTCAGGCAGTTGATATAGCAATAACCCACGCCTGGGTGTGGGTAATGCTAAATTTACCCACGGTTGGCGTGGTTTGGTCCCGAGGCCCGAGGACCAAACAAAGCCAACCGTGGGTAAAATTACCATTACCCACACCCAGAAGTGGGTTATTGCTATTATACCATGACATTATTTAAGAAAAGAAACTATTACTTTTCTTAAATAATGGCATAGTATAATGCCTGTTTACTGCCCTTCCGCAGATGTCTGGCATCTGCGGCAGTTCTGATGTACTGCACGCCTGCGCAGTACATCAGAGCTAATGGGCAAAGCAACGGAGAAAGCAAGATCTCCGTTGCTTTTTAGTGTTTCGCTATGTTAAATGAGTTTAACATAGCGAGACGGTTTTAAAATAAGCAACGGACATCTCCGTTGCTTATTTTAAAACTGTCTCACTATGTTAAACTCATTTAACATAGCGAAACACTAAAAAAAGCAACGGAGATCTTGCTTTCTCCGTTGCTTTTTTTTAAAACACTGTCTCGCTATGTTAAATGGGTTTAACATAGCGAGACAGCTTTAAAATAAGCAACGGAGATCTGTTGTGTTGTGTTAAGGACTCGGGTTCTGTAAATTTGTTTGTGTCTTTCGGCTGTTAGGGGTCGCCACAGCGGAACTCCGGTCCGCTAATGATTGGCAGTTGATTTTTTACGTACCGGCTTGCCAGGCCTGACGCACAACCTTCAACGAAGGTACACCCATTCACGCATGTCTCCACGCAGAAGACGTTCTAGCTGAGAATCGAACCGGACAGCGTCTTACTGTGAGGTGACAACGCTACCGCAGCACCACCACCGTGGGTACTCTGGTTCTGTAAATAATTTTCTAAATATTTTCTGCACTGTTCTCATTTCTTATCTTTCTCTTCCTAGTTGTATCTCTGTATTTACCAGATGAAATTCATTAGATTTGCAAAGATTTTTCTTTAATGCTGGAATGTAGAATAGGCACTGTCCCTCACACTGTGCTGATTTTGAAGAGCTTGGTCAGTAATCATTTGCTTATGGCGCACTTGCAGTTCTTGCCTGGCTAAGCAGGTAGCAGTTCATTCATTTTTGTCCTTGGCACGAAGTCCATTTCTGAATTGTGCCACTAGTAATCATTGTGATTAAATCTGAGTCTGAAATGCTACAAAGATCTTAGTGGCAAAAAGAATCATCAGCAAAGCAGGGCAAGCAAAACAATTCAGCAGGGATTAACCTAATTCCTGTTCCAGCCCAGAGCACAGCTGTGCAGAGAGTATATTTGTACAAATCAAAGCACAGTAGAAACTCTGAATAGTGCTGCTGTATATTTCATTCTAATTTTGCAGGTTTGTTAGTCACAGACTTTATTCAAAGAGAATATTTATTTCTACAGTACAGTTTCTTTGGTAATGTTTGGGTTTTTGTGATGGGTGACAGAAAATACTTTGACATTTATGTTTGTAAATTTGTGGTATATAGTATATTAAGCAAGGTGCATTATTGTGATCTGAATGACTGGGAAAGGAGGGTGAAATAAGGTAAAGAAAATTAATACAGAACTGGTGAAAACATTGTTATATTTCCATAAGGTATAAGGCTTAAAAAAGCAGAGAATACATTTATTCATTAAAGTAATCTACCCAAGGCAGTGTGGCAGCAGTCCAGTCCATAGATGGAGAAAATTTTAGCTGGAATTGGCAGGCTTGCCATGTATCTTTATTAAAGTCTTTTGTTTTTTTGGCATTGTGTTAGGATTCGGCCTCTACTTGATTGAAAACATTCTTGCTTTGATCAGAACATCTGTTGGTGATGGCAGCTTGCCCCAATTTCCTGACACCTAATTCTGGGAAAAATTTCTACAGTGGTTTGGAACTGATAGCATTCTGCCCTCCCCCACCAAAAAACTGTAGCCCTCATATCGAGCCAATGGCAGTAATAATGCTTCAGCTTCATATGAAAGTAGCACCTGCAGGCAGCAACCTATATGCAACAAAATTTACTTCCTGGTGGGAAGACATTCCGTGGGGCATTTTATTGACGGAATAGCAATGTTTTACTGGCCGTATGTTTTTCTGAAGCAGTGTGACAGCCAGCACTGAAGCATTTTCTGTGCTGCCATATCTGAAGTCTATAATTTAAGGACTTCTCTTTTAAATAGGGTGCTCCTTTCCTTGTAAAATGATTTAAGACCCTTCTTCCTGATGAAATAGTGTAACACTTCGTGATCACTACCTCATTAAATGATGTGCAGAGTGCCTCAGTCTTTTCTGTTGTGTTGGATTTTTTTTACTTTAGTAAATTTCCCTTTATCGTTTAGTTACCATGGAACATTGTATTTAGTTCTTTATATTTAGTATCATATCTCTCAACCTCTTAGTGCAAGAAATCTAGACAAAGCCTGACAAAACGGGGACGCAAAGGCTCAAAAATAGTGACAGATTTTAAATGTTATTCTTATAAGCTTAGAAAGTTGTTAGAGTAACAGGGTGTGTGTTGATATACATTTTCTGAAGGATTTGAGGTCTGAAACTCAAATGTATATAATTATTTAGTGAATTCACTCCTCAGATCATTCCAGTGATTTCTCAGAAAAACACAAAATTTATGAGGAATAGACCAACAATATGAGGCAAAAATGTGTACATTCTGCGAAAATCTGGACAGTTGAGAGGTATGCATTAGTATTTACTGATTCAAGAATCATGTGTAATTTAACTTTCAATAAAATTAATTTTAGTAAGAGTATCATTACTGATGATAGGCAAGTTTTAAATTGTGTGACCCCAACTTTGTTGTGATGAAAGTTACCAGAATGACTATCCAGTCATCTAACAGAGAGGGAGAGTGAAAGTTCACATTTATGATGCCAGTGATACAAGTTCAAATAGTGCCTTGTTTGCCAGAAGGTTGACAGAAAGGGGGTTTAGTATCCAAACTACCACAATGCTGCCTTGCTCTCCAAGGAAAAGGAGAGGAGTGCAATCCCTTGCCCCACATAATCTCATGGTTGAAGCGTAGGTGTTAACCTCCCTAGACCAACAGCATTGCACCCTTGAGGCTGCTTGTTGTGTGGAAGCAGGTGCTGAGTGTGACTGCTGGACTTGCATGCTGAGTAACACCCCAAACTTCAGCATGAGAAGCTAGGACTCAGGATGTTAGAGGACAAGCGTGATGGCTGTAAGGACTGAAGGACACACACACGCACACGTGTACACACACACACACACACACACACACACACACACACACACACACACACACACACACACACACACACACAAAAAAAAAAACACTAAGCGTTTTTAGTTTGTAGGGGTTAGGAAAGGCATTGCGTATACCAGGCAGCTTTGACTTGGTGTTTATGCACAGTTGTAATGCAAATGCTAACTGATAGGAGCCAGAACATTTCTTCACTGGTACAAGTGAGATTTTATTCAGGATACTTATTTGAAGTTAATTGCAACTGGAAGACTCAAAGCTGTGGCTCTACATTCACAGCTTTAAGTACAATGGTATCTTGAGACAATAGATTACATTCTTCCATGTCAGACACAGAATAATTTATTTGTGGTATTGTAGTTCAGCAACCTAGTTGTCTGCCTCTGTTCATCATCTTCATCTCCCATGCTTCACTTCTGACTGTCATTTACCATCTGTGTGGAGTCTGAATGTCTTTTACTGACTCACTGGATTTGTTCTAGGATCCAGTGTTTAATTGGCTACTTTAAACTATCATGAAATAGCTTTTGTTTTCAGTGCTCTAATTCACTTACCTGGTTAACAAATAAATTAGAAAATGTTATAGCAACTTGGTTGCAGATGCATGTGTTGCCTTTATATGCATCTTACAGATTATACCTTTTGTTGATCCATATTCTAGCAAGGGTACAAGCTGTGATGACAGAAATTCAGATCATGAACCTATACATAACATATTTCATCATTGTTATGGTACACAGATTTTTTTATCCCTTTGATGTGCATTATACTTCGGTCAGTATGTAAAATTTAGTATTTCTCTCACAAAAGATCTGTAGCTTCAATGTAATGCAAAGCACGGTGGTTACAGAAGCATTAGAAATTAAGTCCACCATTTTTTTGTCATTGCTAAGTAGTGAAACTCATGTAACACCATTTTTAAATACAGATCTTCGGACACATAGTTACTTTTGTATATTGAAATTTGGCTTTTACTGTTATTTACTTGTGAACAGTCCTCATCCAGTATGTTTAAAAGCAACATCTTGTGTCTGCTTCTTGATACTTTGCTGACAACAGCAGCAGCTACACTGTATGACTGCATAGTGAATGCCATACCACATTCAAAGTTTGCGCATGTGCAGTAGGTCTCATTTCCATCCATACTGACTGACATCAGCACATGGGATTGGACAGAAATGGAACTTGCATTCTACACTGGTGCAGTTTGTAAAAGATAAGATGTTTCTGGTTAAGTTAATAACACTATGTAACAGAAATACTCCATTGTGTGTGCATAAATAAATCATTTTTACCTATGGGGAGGTGAAGAGAGCTGTTGAATGCTCAGTCTTGTTCATAAGGGTAGCCAAGGTGGGGTGTAGGGGGCAGAGCCACCCTGAGGTGTTGGGGGTTGCAATCTGCAAATGGGGATCAGATGGTAGTGCATTAATGTCCATACCTGTGTTAGTCAAGACTGAAGCAAAGAGCTTGGTTCTGTGTTGTGTGTGTAGTATAACTTGTAGCAAAGTGCTACTGTTTTAAAGCAGAAGACCCTTTTGCTCTTTGAATTAGTAAACTAGCTACACCTCTGACACCCACCATGGGTAAAATTTTAAAGACCCACTCCCTGTCATGGTGGATTGCTATACTGCTTTAGAAGGTATCAACATGTGTACTGATATGCAGTAAGGTTGATACACAAAAAAGTGCATGAAAGATGAAAAAGAACTTTTCAAGGTCAGAGGAATGGCCTAAAAATCTGTCAGTTTAAGTTAGATGCAGAGCTAAATACTGCAAAATTAAAAAAAAAAAAATTTGCAGAGCAAATATTTTATGTGAGAGTAAAATGTCAGTATAGCAGTACGTATTTGTTGATAAAACGTTAGCAGCAACAAAAGTGGAAAGGGATTTTGAGGGAAGTCATACCCAATGACAGAAAGGTAAACAAACTGTGTGAGGGAGCAGCAAGAAGGGCTGATGCGATTCTGGGCTACATAGAGGAGGCATCACCAGTACAAAAAATGTACTCGCTTTTATAGATTGCTGTTAGACCTGTCTGGAGTAATGTGTGCAGTTCTGGAGACCATGTCTTTGTAGGAACGCACACTGAATAAGAGTTCAGAGGACGACAATAAAAATAGTGCACCATCTCTAGCTGGAGCTGCATTAAGAATAGCTTAACATGCACAATCTTAACAGTGTTGATGGTAGTGGGATAGGAAGAGTGTGATAGGAGAATCAATAAATTGCTTATGTCATCTTAAAAAGGGGAGTGATGTCAAAATTACAGAATCATGAGGTACAAGGCTGACTGCTTGGGGGATTCATGAAGTATATTTTTTGTACAAAGTGTTCTGTATGATTGATGCAGCCTTCATAGAGAGTAATGGCATGGCTGAAACCAGTGAAGTCCTGTTGGAATACATGGGATAGATATATGGCATTTCATATGAGGTATGGGGAAAAATAAGTATATGGATCTGTAGCTTACCCAGTGCAAACAGAAATGGCAGTGGTGGGTGGGCCTGGCTGTAGATTCATCAGTCTGTGCTTCAGTATAGTGGTAGAAAGTACTAACTTCTTGATCGTACATAGTGACTCCCCTCCTCTGTCTTCCTAAAGAAAAGACATCAGCTACTGTGTTAGGTGCACTTGGATAAGGCCTCCAAATATTTGTGGCACATTGTGTAGCAGTTATTCAAAGACAAAATCACTAAGATGCTGAAAATGAAACAGAACTACTGCAGCTGTTAAACCATATGACATTACTACTGTGGAACAGTAATCAAGGAGCCTGAATCCTCACCACTGACACTGGAGAGGGATGTTCACTTGTAATACAAATGGATACACTCAATATTTCCAGGTGCGGACCTCTTTGCATCAAGCACAGTTTTCCTTAAGTGCACCGAGGGAACATGCTCAGTCTGGGGGCTGGTTCCTCTCTGTATATTTGTCCAGACCTCCAATAAGACTCCCACTGGCACAGCTTAGAGTTGAGCCCTTAGCTGGGGTTCCAAGCCAAGTCCTCCCACACCCTCTCTCTGAAACCAGTGCTTTCTGCCCCTACTCCAAGCATCTGACACACACAAACACACACACTTACAGATTTGATTTGCACACACACATGCACACACACACACACACACACACACACACACACACACACACACACACACACACAAACGCACACACACACACACACACACACGCACCTGGGAAACCACCATTTCATCAGCTGTGCCCCTTTCTGCCCTGACTAGAAGGTAGTTATAGCTGCCACCAGAACCTCTGCCAGCTATTTTAAGGCTCTTACAAGGGTACCCAACTATACTAAGGGAAATTATTATTAATACAAATGGTAATTTTGACCAAACAGACAGACTTTCGAGAGTGGCCAAAGTTATCGTCAAATAAATATGTGCAAATACTATTTTCTAAAAAGGACCAGCCACAATGAAAAGTTTAAATGTATTTAATAATAAATGATAAAAGAACATACAAATACTAAATATCTCTATACAGTAAACACCAGAGTTTGTCACAGGAGATACTAAAAATAACACTGACAGAAAGTTTCACATAGTTATAGAAAAACAGTATTTAATGTCACTGTCTATTTCTGATTGACTAAAATAATACTTACTGAATAGAGCAAAGCAAGATACTGTGGATGAGTGGTCCTTGTCCGATCCAAGACAGAATACAGAATGTTCCTGAGACTTCAGTCTCCTCTAATATTAAAACATTATTTCTGTACAGAATGACATCACATACATGTGGTCATTTGACTCTGTTTCCTGCACTATCCCCCATCACTAGAAGCTGACAGGATTTTAGCACCTATGTGTTACCACTACACACAGATAGAGCTTTGCTCAGATGTGTTGCAGCTTCTGGAAGTCATAAAACCATTCCACAGATATTGTGTCTGGCTCCATTGAAAACTGTGGGATAACATCTTTATGGCTTAACCCATAAAGTAGTTTAATTTCAGATATATTTTGGAGTTTGATTAACCTCTTAGCTTCTAGTCCTCTGTTAAAACCTATACATTTAATTCAGTTTTATACAATAATATGTACTATTAATAATATGTACATTTATTTTCCTTCCAGCAGGGCACATTGTTGAGAGATTAACATGAGCAAACCTCACAGATACATTTTCAGCACAAGCATCTGTACAAATAGATTTAATGTACAAATGGCATATAATTATTTACAAAATTCCAGCTAGCTGTGCTGGCACACGTCACACATCCAGTGCCCTACTTCTCCTGGTCATAGCTATCAGTACCTCCTGTCATCAAACATGTCATGGTCAGCATGACAAAATAAAATAAGACAAATGCGGTGTTGTACTGTGCTGGCACATTGCCTAGAAATGTCAGAACATAGAGGTGATGTGGTACCTCTTATGGGACCAAAATATGTTTTACTGTAAAGGCTACTCAAGGTTTTGGACTACATAAGCCCTTGTTCAGGAGCTAATAAATTATTGATGTGGAATACATTTGTTTAATACCCACATGTGTATAGGGAAAGAGTACAGAATATCTCATTTCACTCCAACTGACTAAAAAGACATTTTAGAAATACAAATGTGAGGAAAAAGTCTTAAACAGTCAACTATGATGCTTGCACTTATTCCAGAGAGAGAGAAAGAGTGAAATGAGTGTGTGTCTGTTTAAAACATGGATGGCACTGTTCATGGCCTCCTATAAAGAAGTTGAGCCCATACACAAATGATGCACTTAAAATCTAAAGTAATTTGAGGTAAGGAATAACAGCAGACTAGGCAGTGGCATTTAGCATGAATTCCACTAAATGGCTACATCCTGACATATCAATTTCAGATGAAGAAAAAGGTTATACTTCATTAGTTTATCATAGCATAAAGTGTTATACTTGTAGATTACTGTACGTTATTAGATGTCCTAGTATTGTGCTAGTTTGCAAAGAGTAGGGACTGCCACTAGAGTAAAATGCTAACTTCTGAGTTATGAATATGGATATTTGTAAATGAGTAAATGCAAACCACTGAAAAAAACATGCCTCTGATGAGAGCACATAGTACAGTATGCACAACTTTTCCAGTTAATATCTTTGTCCCCACCCTATGATGTTAACTATTCTCTCCTTGTAACAGTAGTTTGGAATCAGAGTATGTCTTTGTGGGTTTGGTCTGCTATATAGAGGACAGGCTAGTCAATAACTTGCTTGCCAAGGGGAAGAAAACCCCTCAAAATTAATTGTCAGCTAGTCTGCTCTGCACTATATGCAGAAGGACACATTCATACTCACCCTGCACCTAACTTTACATTTTCATGCATAACCGCAACAGACAGCCTTCTAACATGGAGAACAAGCTTACCTCACCCTCTCAAACTTGTATATCCATATCTAGAATCACATTTACCTTGCTATAAGTGCTGCTTGGAAAGAATTTTGCAAAGAGCTGTTGATTGCAAGTACAACAATGTGATCAGAAGAGGTAAGTGATTCTGTTGCATTCCTTCATATCGTTAAACAGATCTTTCAAACTTAATCTTTAACAGATACCTCGAACGCCTTTCACATAGGCCATAGCAAACACACTTGACATTCTCACACACACACACACACACACACACACACACACACACACACACACACACACACACACACACACACACACACACATCCATTCTCCATATCTCTCACACACATTCTCACATGTGCCTGCACACACACACACACACACACACACACACACACACACACACACACACACACACACACACACACACTTACTTCACGCTCATGTTCAGCACAGAACAGAGAGCACAACCTGTCCATGCATATGATCATTCAGTCTGGCACATGTGCATGTACACACACACATTTTCAAACACTGATAAACTTCACACTTTTGATATCTCCTACCTGCATACACCAGGCAAATTTACAACCTCCTACTCTTCCATACATTGCTTGGCTAGACCCAGTGATCCTCTTATATTGCAACAAACCTTATTATATTAGGGAAATGCATGTGGCATAGTAGACATTCAGCACAAATACAAGCTGTTAATGAATATACGCACTTGATGATTGTGTATGTTTGAGCAGAGTGCCATGTAGTCACAAGACACTGATAAAAAGACACCTGCCAAAGACATCCAAGATTAAATGTATTTCATTCATCTGTATCTTTAGCATGTTGCAAACGTTCAGATCTAAATGGTCAAGACTATAGGAGTGCTTTCTCTTCTCCAAGACGCAAGTTTGCCTAAAGCCTTTTGAAATAACATATAGAAAGTATCAATATGATCACATTGAAATGTAAGCAGTGTTGAACAAGGGCAGGTAAGTAATTCATCCTTTAGAGTGAGTGAGCATAATAAAAAGAAACACCATCATCATCAGTCCCTTTTTTTCCCATTTTTTCTACATGGGGTTGGGGTATCGTGTTAACTGTCGCCAACTCTCTTGATTCAGTGTCCACTCATGCCTGACTGTCACAGATCTTCTTTCACACAATCCATCCACCTCTTTGCTGAACGTCCTCACTTCCTCTTACCTTCTTCCTGTCTGTCCCAAATCTTCCTCACCAGATTGTGTTCTGCTTTTCTACATGTGCTCAAACCACCGTAATTTATGTTTGATTTTTTTCTGCAATTGGAGATAATTTGACTTTTGCTCTTATGTCCTCATTTCTTCGTCTGTCCCACAGTGTGCATCCTACCACCTTTCTCAGGCACTTTGTTTCCATCACCCCTTGCTTCTTCAACTGTTCTGCCCTTGCTGCCCAGGTTTTTATACCATACAGTAGTACTGCTCGCACCACTGCCTGGTACACCCTACTTTTCAGTTTCTTTGGCATTCTTCTGTCATAGACTACACCCAATACTCTATGCCAGTTGGTTGCAGCCCCTCTGATTTTAGCTTTGATCTCTTCATTCAGATTACCCTTCTTAACAACCCCTCCCGGATACTTGAATCTGTTTACCTGTTCCACTATCTTCCCTTCTGTCTGTATTCTGAGCTCCTTGTGATTTCCTTAATTTGCTGCCATTACCACCATCTTGTCGATGCTTAGTTTCATTCCATGTGCCTTCAGATTTGCATTTCATTCTCCTATCCTTTGCTGAAGTTCTAGCTCAAAGTCTGCCTGTACTGCCACATCATTTGCATACAGCAGCTTTGTTGATCTGTCCCCTCCAACCTGTTTGCTAACGTAGTCCATCACCAGTATGAACAGCAGTGGGGTCAGAGCTGAACCCTGGTGTACACCCAGTCCCACTGGGAACCCCTTTGTGAGGCCAAACACTGTTTGTACTTGAGTCATTGGGTCTTTCTACATAGCCTGCACTAATTCTACCAATGTTCTGGCACTTCAAACCACCTCAGTACTGCCCAGATCAGCTTTTTTGTGTTCTTGTCATATGCTTTCTCCAAGTCTAGGAATGCCCAGTTCGACTCTCTTCTCATCTCTAGCTTCTTATCAAGTATCTGTCTCAATGCAAACATCGGGTCAATTATGCTGCATCCTGATCTGAATCCAAACTGCTCATTTCCCATCTTACATTCTACTACTCTGCATATCAATCACCCTCTCCAGAACTTTCATTGCAATGTGGTAGGAGTTTGATGCCTCTGTACTGCCCACAGTTATGGCTGCCCCCTTTCTTCTTGTACACTGGCACAAGTATGCTTATTTTCCAGTCATCTGGGATGCGCCTTTCTCGCCACACTGTTATTTGTACCCTCAGGAACCATTTTTGCCCTATCTCACCCAGCATCTTTATCATATCTGCTGTGACCTCATATGAGTCTGCTGATGTTCATCGTGTTACACTGCTGCAGTCATCACACTTGGGTTATCCTACCGTCAGGCGGTCCCGCAGTCGGCCAGAGTTCCAAAGTCTTGGTCCGGCGTCGGTTGCTGTCGCTTCTTCCCTGACGTCAGTGTGGCAGGGGTATATAAGAGGCATCTGACGCCAATTTTTTCAGTCTTTCTTGCCACGCGGTGCCTGAAGCAGAAGCAGTTCGCAAGTGCCGGTTGGCCGACTCCTGAGATTTTCAAATCGAATTTCAGACCGAAGTTTTCAATAAAGCTAAGCACCCTATTGGGGAACCTTTTCTTGCCTCAGTCCAATGTCAGAAAAAGTTAACAATTGCATTTCTTGTGGGAAGCAAATACCTCATAAGGACTTTCATTCTTATTGTATTCCTTGCCTAGGCCCAGACCACGATGTCACAGGTTGTCGGTTTTGTGCTAGGTTTAACAAACGAACTATTAAATGTCGGTTTGATTTCGCCCAACATTATTTTGGTAGGAAATTTAATTATACCATGCCATCGGAGCAACCAACGACCGAAATACATAAAAGACGCAAAGATAAGGACAGGCAGCCAAGACCCAAGCCAGACTCCAAGGCCTCTGCTAGGCCAGTCGCCGGTTCTCCGGTTTTCAGTGAGGCGCCTACGCAGCCCCTGATGACCGCTGATTTAGAACCCCAGGCGGCATCCGATTCCCAAGCGGAGATTGCTAGGCCTCCACAACCTTTACCTTTAGGCCCTTCCGACTCCATGGCTGAAGGAGATTCCGGTGCAGTTGAAACGCCTTCAGTTGCAGAAGGTGTCTTCAGACTGACTACACTCACTATTAAATCCTATGCAAAGCTGAAAACCCCTTTAAAAACAAAGAAGACTGTACAGCAGTCTCCAGTACAAGGCCCCATGCCTAAGAAACAGATGCTTAAGATGGCTGAAGATTTAATTATCCTAATCAGGGGTTCCCATCCCCCCTCCTGATAAAAGGCCAAGACAGGAGGAGGACTACGCTTTCTCTGACCAGGTTTCAATTTCCTCAGATTCTTCTGAGGAACAGGAATATTCCTTTCCCCCTTATGAAGACTCTGATGCTGAAGAGTCTATCCCTTCAGCATCTCCCCCCAGAAGACTACTCTTTTGGGGAAACTTTACATACCATGAGGGAACATTTCCACTGGGAAGGCCAGGATTACTCTGATTCTAAGAAAAGGCTCCGAGAATTCCATTTACTACCCCAGCACAGACCACTTGCTATTCCACCCGTGTTAGACATTGTGGATGATGTTTATTCAGAATCTAGCCTTAACCCAGATTCACCAGCCAAACCAGACAGATACTACAGAGTCCCTGACTCACACAAATTCCTATATAAAAGCCCTGTTGCTGACCCAGAAACCATTTCCCAGGGTCCCAAAGGGGTTAAAGCCTCTATTGCTAAAAATCCTGTACCCTCTGAAAGGGATTCTAAAGCACTAGACAGATGGGGAAAGAAAGTATATACCTCAGCTACTCTAGCTATGAGGGCCTTAAATTGCCAGTTTCACATGCTGAAATATCAACAATATTTGATGTCTCAATTAAAACAAAAAATGATCACACATACAGAACAGCCTGAATACAAGGAAATGCAAGATTTGTTGCATGCAACTAAATAAGTGGTAAAACATACTTTGCAATGTGGATTTGATTCATTGGAAGCTTCTTGTAGAGCAGCAGTGACAGGGTCTGTCATACGTAGGCATGCTTGGTTAAAAGAACAAACTTTACCTGATCATGTTAAAGCAAAGTTATTGGATGCACCTTTACAGCAGGATGTTTTATTTGGTGTAAAAGCAGAAGATGTTTTAAAGAAAATGGAGGATAAGGCAAAATCTATGCAGCAAAACAATCCGATTCTACACAGCCAGCTCAAGACTTTAAATCTGGCTGCATGGCAAATTACCTAAACAACCAGTCAACACTTTTCTCTAAAGCTGTGATGGATGTCATTCTGGAGGCCAGGAGGCCCAGCACCAGGAAAGCCTATTCAGACAAATGGAAAAGATTATGCGCCTGGAACCAGGCTGAAGGCCAAAATCCCCTTGTCCCAAATATTCCTCAGATTCTTCAATATTTAACTGAGATGTTGTACAAATGACTTTCCTTTTCATCTATTAAGATCCACGCCTCAGCTATTTCAGCTCAATACAACACGGATCCTCCTATATTTTCAAATCCATTACTAAGACAGTTCCTCAGAGGGACTAAGAACATAAGACTGCCCCGGAGAGCACCAACACCAACTTGGGATCTCAACTTTGTTTTGGAAAAACTTACACTACCGCCCTTTGAACCAGCTTTTACAGCTGATCTACAGTTTCTATCATGGAAAACTGCCCTGCTGCTAGCAATAACTTCAGCACAAAGAGTCTCAGAGCTACAGGCCCTAATGGCAGTGGAGCCTTTCATCATTTTTCATCAAGGCAGAGTCTCTTTACGAACTAACCCTTCCTTTATGCCAAAGGTGGTATCCAGTGTGGCCCTAAACCAAACCATTCATTTGCCCACCTTTTATCTAAACCCTCAGAACAAGGGGAAAGCCTCCTACACTCTTTGGACATTCACAGGCAATTACGTTACTACTTGGATAAAACTAAGGCTTTCAGAAAATCTGACCATATCTTTGTATCCTATGCTGCAGGATCACAAGGAAAGGCCATCTCAAAACAGACCATTTCAAAACAGATAGGACATTGCATCCGTTTCTGCTACACACACCATGGGAAACCTGTACCTGGTAACATCAGGCCCCATTCCACCAGGGCTACAGCAACATCAACAGCCTTCCTCAGAGGGGTACCAACCAAGGATATTTTGGAGGCTGCAACTTGGAGTTCAGTGCACACCTTCACCAAGCACTATCACTTACCTCTACACTCTAAAACCAGAGCTGGCTTTGCCACTGCAGTTCTGCAGGGCCTACTAGCCTCTCCAAACCCTGTTTAGTTCCACCACCCATCCTTAGCTTTGGGATTCAACCCAAGTGTGATGACTGCAACAGTGTAACACGATGAATACAGTACAGTTTTGTACCTACCATAAATGTAGATGTTCGAGTGTTCACACTGCTGCAGTCCAGGTTACCCTCCCTCCATCCCCTCTGACCTAGCTGAACATTTCTATACCTTTTCTATCCTGTACATCCTTTGTGGTGTATTTGCTTGTAACTGAAGGTATTCCTTTTACATGTTTTATTAGCAACATGTATTGCCTACCTACTTGGGGGTACCTGACATCTGGGGCAAGAAAAACTGAAGAAAATGGCGTCGGATGCCTCTTGTATACCCCTGGCGCACTGACGTCAGGGAAGAAGCAACAGCAACCGATGCCAGACCAAGACTTTGGAACTCCGGCCGACTGCGGGACCGCCTGACGGCAGGATAACCCAAGTGTGATGACTGCAGCTGTGTGAACACTCTAACATCTACATTTATGGTAGGTACAAAACTGCACTTTTTCCCTGACTTCATCTTCCTTAGTGCTGTTCTTATTTCTTGCGTTCATAGGTTGGTACTAGGCTATCGGCCCCAGGGCCTATACAAGCCTAGCCATAACAATTCCCTGGCTATTTCTTCCCTGGACCCCTGTCTAGCAGGGCGACTGACGTGATCCCCGGGGTGAATTTCCTTTCATCCATCCAATCGTCAGGGTTCCTTTTGAAGAGGGCCAAAGAGGTGCTCTGCTTGACATGTATGGGAAGTCTCTTCTAGAGTCTGGGGAGTCTGTGGGTCAGGAACCTATCCCCTCCAGTATGTTTTGTTTATTGTGATGACAAGGTTTAGATCCCTTGAGCGTGTGGGATTTCTTTAAGTGTAGCATGTCCAACAGCTCTGGGTTTGACATAGCCTTGTATGTTAAGCAGAGATCGCCTCTGAGTAGACGATATGCAACAGAGTATAGCTGGAGTTTTTTAAGGCAGTCAGCGTTGGGGATCTGCTTTAGGCCTGTGATTCTTTTAGTGAGGTATTTCTGCGGCCTTTCCAATTGTTGCAGATGTCTTGAGAGGTACATACGAAATGGAGCGTTGTATTCTATAATGGGTCTAATGAGGGATGAGTACAGTGGGACAATGACTTCCTTTTTTCTGGATGAAACGCCCTTGGTGATGAGGTGTGCCACATACAAGGATTTCCTGACTGTTGTGACAATGTGGTTATCGAAGGTGGGACCACTGTCCACCTGTGTCCCTAAGTCTCTTATCACACTTTCGGTGTTTAGTGTACTGCCACCTATGTGGTAATTCACGGGTACATGTTTTTTCCCAAAGGGGATAACAATACATTTCTTGGCATTGAGCTTGCGCCAATGGCTCTGGCACTAAGCATCTGTTTCTGTAAGGCACTTTTGTAGAGTATCCACATCATTTGGGGATTCAATAATGGCTCCCAGTTTGCAGGCATCTGTGAACTTTGTTAGCCAGAGTCCCTTAGTGTTGGCCTGTACTTCAGAGAAGTAGATGCCAAACAAGAGTGGTCCCAGGACTGAATCCTGAGGTACTCCACTTGTCTGGAGCTGGATTTGGAGTTGGCTACTTTTACAGTGTGGGTTCTGTCAGTAAGCCAGTTGGCAACCCATCGAGTGACGTGGGGATTAATGCCCAGCTTAGCAAGTCTATCTATGATTCCAGAGTGGGGGATGGTGTCAAAGGCCTTGGCGAGGTACAGATAGGCTGTGTGGACTGCCTTACCCTCGTCCACTGCTCTTGAGACTGATTCAAAGAAGTCAATCAGGTTCAGGAGACAAAATCGGCCCTTCACGAACACAAACTGGGTGGCGTCTAGGGTTTGAAGGTTGCCAATGTCTTTGTTTATAAGTTCCATGATAATGTGTTCCATGGCCTTGCAGATCAGGCTCGTCAGACTTATGGGGTAGTAGTTCCCGGGATCCAAGGTGGATCCCCCCCCTTGTGGAGTGGGATGACTGTTAGCTGTGCGCAACTCAGTTGGCACGAAGCCTGAGGTGAGGCTATGATTAAACATGCCACTTAGGTGAGGTGCCAGTTTATTTTGTAGTTCATGTATCACACAGCCCGGGATGTCATCTGGTCCCATGGATGCTGTATTCTTAGCTTTGGAGAGTGCGTTTTTTACGTGTGTGGCTGTTATTACCGGAATTTGGCAATCTACCAGTATTGAGATGGGCCTAAGGTGGGCTGCTTTTCTCTCATTGTAGTCTGTTTCTGGGCAGTACAGCTTATGTAGGGTTTTTTTTCATTCAGAAGCTGCTAGAAATATTCCTTCCATCTGACTTTGATGTCCTGTGGACTGGTGAGCAGGTTGTTGCTGGCATCCCTTATGAAAGGTGTTTGACTGTCTTCTTTATCTTTCTGTCTTTGCCTTGCAACTTGATATAGTTTCTTTGTGCCCCTTACTGAATCACTTTCCAGAAGTTGGTAGAGTGCCTCCGATGCCCTATTCTTTGCTATTGAAACTTCTTTCTTAGCTTCGTCATTAGCCAACCAGTATTCCTTCCTAGCCTGGTCATTCTTTTCTGTCTCCACTTTTTCCTGCATTCCTTCTTTCTTTAGATGACTTCCTTGACTTCTGCATTCCACCACCAGCTTTCCTTATGTACCTTATTTCCATACCTGGCTCGGCCACATATCTTTTCTGTAGTCCTAACATATGCTGTTTTAGGTGCTGCCACTCTTCTTCAACTCCACCTATTTCTTCCTCTTCTTGGGGTGCTAGAGCCCTGAGTAATTCCTTGAACTTTCTCTCCAGTCAAATTCCGGGTCTTCAGCCTGGTCTCTGTTGACCTTTAGAGCCTTCTCTGACCACTGCTTGCAGCTGATTTTGTGTCAACTAATGGTTTATGCTGTGGGCTGACTGTTTCACTGGGGATGACTTTGCAATCATAGATTCCACCCCAGTGCCTTTTCCTTAGTAAGAAGAAGTCTGTCTGAGTTGCAGTGTATGTGATCTTGTGACTCTCTCTCTTTCTGAACCATGTGTTGGCTACTATCAAGCCATTTGCCAGACTGATGTCTATAATGGCTTCTCCTTCTTTTTCTGTTCCCCCACCCATGTGGACCCAGGCAGTCCTCATATCCTGTTCTGTCTGTCCTGATTTGTGCATTCAAGTCACCCATTATCAACACCAATTCATGTTGTCCTGCTTTATCTAGTAGGTCCTGCAACTGCAGTCTGAATGCACTCTTTTCCTCACTATCACAACCCTGTTGTGGGGCATAGGCTGATATTATGAATACTGCCCTATCATTACACTGGAGTCTGACTGCCGTGAGTCTGTCATTAATTGTAATGATATCCCTCACTGCCTTCTGAAGCCTCTCTCTCACCTCATTTCCTACAAAATTTCTAGCCTGCCCCCCACCTGAGTAGTAGAGTTTGGATCCCAAGCCAAGTGGCTTTGCTGCACTGCCCTTCCATCTTGTCTCTTGGATACATAGGATGTCCAGCCTCCTCCATATCACTTTCAAGCTGCATCCTGTCTTTGAACTTACATTAAGCATAACAATTCTCAGTTCATGTTTGGCAGGTTGGTTTTACGTCCAGCTTTCGCCCAAGTAACCCAGGCTGGGCAACAAGACACTGGCCAACCAGTAGCTTATTGACCCAGGGCTGCTGGGCTTTATGGCTGGCACAAACTAGCCAGTAGAGGCATAACTCTCACTGTTAGCAAGGGTCCCTGGCATGGTAAGAGTAGGCCGTGTCCTCAACCCACTTATCACTGGTAACTACATTAGTCAGCATGACCAAATCACCTAGAGCCGTATTTTACACAGTCAGGTGGCTAGCCCTGCCACAGGGTGCAGTCTGTGATCTGTGTTCTCCTATCTTGAGGATACTGTGCACCACAGTAGATGCCCAAAGCGGTTGTTTTGTACAATTCTTTCCCCTGTAAGGCACCATGTAGAGTCTGTGCTGCTGCCCACAGCTCCATTCATTGGTGAGTTTGAGATGGAAGCACTCTGCATGTTTTTCAGACACGGATACACAGGGAGAACATACAAACTCCAAACAGGTATTGGTCTGAGGTCAGGATCGAACCTTGTACCTTCTGCATGGGAGGCGAAGACCTTAACCATTAAGCCATTTGGTCTCTACAACCAAAAGTATCCAAATATGATACCTATGCAGTGGATCCTATGGCATATGAAACAAAGGCACTTTGAGGTCTTGTAGGTACTGAGGAGAGTACTCTTGACACCTTTTGAATTCAACAGACTTAAATTCTAAATATGTATTTTCTGAGGAAATTCATTAATGCTTCCAGTGTTATGATTAATGGCCACTCATAAATGTGTGAGACTGAGCTCAACAAAGTAAGGCTCAGTCAAAGCAGCTGAAATTTACTAAAAGCACATTGCATGGTGTTTAAGCAGTGATGTGTTAAAATCAGAAGCAATAACAAAATTTCACTACATCTCAGCAGATTTCTCACACTATTGAGTTCACCACATTTGTAGTGTGATTTTGCTTTACCTTAATTAAAGTGCTTGGTTAAGTGAGAATATTGCAGCTCAGAGGTTCCATTACAGGGATACATCCTGCACAAAAAGCATTCGCAAACCGTACATCTCTTGCACTCTGCACACTGTTTAGTTAAAATGGGTTCTATTACTGCAACAGTGTTGAAAGTACCCAAGCATTTAGATAAACTAAAATAAAATCGTTAAGGAAGACCGATTAAAGGGAACAACATAATAATAAAAAGTCTTTCGACTTTTCCCGGTTAGGGGTCGCCACAGCAGGACTCTGGTCTGCTCATGATTGGCAGTGGATTTTTACAGTACCAAGTTGCCAGCCCAACGCCCAACCTTCAAAGAAGGCACGCCCATTCAGGCTCGCACCTACCTGCAGGTCTTTAGCGTCACTTGACCGAGGGGAGGACATGCAGACTCCACACAGAAGACGCTCCAGCCAAAAATTGAACGGGAGAACCTCTTGCTGTGAGGCGACAATGCTATCTGCTGCACCACCGCTGCCATCATAATAATGTTGCACAGAAATCCTAATGTCATTTTCTACTGTTTTGTCAGTTTCACATGTATTGGCAAAAGTCAGTTTTCCAAAACTTTGAATATGAGAACTTAGGTAGTGGTAAATGTGATGATGCATGTATTTATTTATTCATTCATTCATTCAGTTTGCTAGCTAGGTGGGTGTACTGGTCCAGGGAATCTTTTCAGTCACAACTCTAGCCAAATTACAACAACACAGTAACAGTGTAGCACTGAACTTCTGGTGGCAGGGTAAACATTTACCAATTTTGTTACAACTGTTAGGTCTAAGAAGTTAACATTAAATAAAACAGAGACAATAATATGTATTTGATTAAAGGTAATGTACATAAATCCTACAGAACAGATTGTGGGTATGAATGAATTTATGTATGTATGTATGTATCTATTTAGTTAATGTTTATTAATTTGGTAAGGAAACTGGTCCAAGGACTCTCTTCAGTTTTGTCCCAGGCCAGAGAGGCCAGACAATGCAACTAAACATGCAACAAGTTATAGAACTATTTACACAGAAGTTTACATAGGTACTGGTAGGAACATAGTTTGAAGATGCAGCATGGTACTGAATTTTCATTTAGAAACAGATCAGTAAATAATTTGGTCAGAAGATAAACTCATAATTTTTGTGCATTGCAGTAGGGGCTCATCTGCATCATCAGAACATCTGCATCTAAACTGTTAGGCAAGATGATTGCAAAATGGTGTTCACTCCTTAAAGTTCTGAAGTATGTCAGGGATTGAATTCCACAAGTTGGGAGCCTGGCTGCTAAGGTATAAGTGGGTCTTTGAAGTTGTAACACATCCTGACTTCTTAATGCATTGGGAGAGTATCAAATAAAAAATATTGTTTTAATAAGGAACAGCACCAATAAGTTTAAAGGTAAGTGTGTTCAGGTGAAACTGTGCTCTGGCTTCCATGGGGATGTAGTTGGATATATGAAGGGTTTCATTACTTTGCATGTTACTTCTTTTAAATAACTTGGTGGAATTCACTGCAGTTTCATTAGTCCTTCACATTACACATTAAGTAAGTGATTAAGACAAACACAAGAAAAACTGAAACTTGAGGATAACTTTCACCATTCTGTTGGTGAATTTGTGGAGCAGGTTACTTGGTGGTTGAAATATCAAGTGACACCTTCATAAAACAAAACAGCTTTCTCCCTTTTGTTTGGCCCAATATTCTATCTACTGCTTTGACAGACGTAACAGTGGGTTGTGACTACTCCAACCCTGATGGCCAAATACTGTGTTTTTAACCATTTGATGAATTCTTTGTTTAAAGTCCAAATTCAAATTTCCCCCTTTCCTAGATGCATTGTCTTCATTTCTTTAAATCATCATTTTAAAATGTGAATTCATCACACTTCTGTCCTGTTTCTCCTGTACTCTATCTGTTCTGATGAGGCCCAAGTGTTCATTTCAGCAGCATTTTCCAATTTTTATACGATATTTCATTATACAGACAACCGTAGCTTATTTCTTTCTTCTAGGGCTGTTCACCTTTGTTAGTTCTCAAAGGTCTACCTTACTGCATCCTTCTTCAGTTACATTTAGTTCCATATCTGTAGCCCTACTTGTCAGTGTGGTATTCACCACAATAAACTGCTATGCCTGGTGCTGTTCAAACTTTCCTTCCCTATCATTTTATTTCTCATCTGTCTGTCCAGTATATGCAGATGGGTGCACATCACACTATCAAATCATCAGTTCCTCGCAAGGGTGAAATACTTGGAAAATCATCAAGAGCACTCATTGTCGAGTGCTGGGGACATCAAAAGAAGGACGGTCAGGAGTGTGTGAGTAAGACAAGTGTGTGGCTTTGAGATTTTTTATTTATTTATTTATTTATTTATTTATTTTACATTTGTTGACCGGGCTAGTCTAACTGGATTTGAGTCCATTTTCAGTAGAGGCCCGGGGAGAAAAGCTCCAAGCATAAATAGTAAAACAATATATAACAATATATAACTAGGCCATGTAAGAAAAAACAGTACAGTGGTAACATTGGTTAAAAGCAAATATATAGTAATGTAATTATAGAATATAGACATTATGCTAAAAGTTTATTTTTAGGTAAAGAATGGCAGCTGTACTAAACACACAAAGTGGGTATGAGCACAACAGAGTAAAGTCCTTAGAATTTTTCCTCTTACTATGAAAAAAAGAAGCATGATTAGGAGGCCTAGGTTAGAGGCCTAAGATAGAGGGGTGGAGAAAAGGGGTATGAGTAGGAGGGGAAATAGATTTTAATGCTGAAACTTGGATATACTTAAGGTTTTGGCATTAGGGGAGGAATATGTTTGGTCGTTTAGCAGGTTAGGGGTTAGAGTAAGTGCTAGGAAACGGAATAGATTACATGTTATGCACGTGTATTGCTGTATGTGGCGCGAGTCTGAATGCCTTGTCTAGTGGAAGTGTTACAGAAAGGGTTTTTCGTAAGGTAAAGTATAGGGTTGTGCTAGAGGCAGACTTAGTGTTAGCACACATTAGTAAGTACTACAGGAGGCATTTAAACACACTCACAAAAGCACACGTGCAGACAGTGTTTCTTCCCTGTAAATCTACTTTTTATTTTTGATTTTCTACAGGCATATACCATGTATAAATTGACTTCTCCCTTTGTTATGTTAAGCTGAGAGTTTACCAAAATAAAGTTAGGTACACAGACTATTAAAAAATAGCTAAACTGTAAAACAAACCACCATTTGTCATCCACAGAAACATTCAGTGGATGATTTTTGGTGGTTTGTTTTTCACGAGTTCAGAATTTACAAACCAGTAAACAAGACAGCTGCTTCTGTCTTCCAGCCTGCTGCAATGAACATGCCTTTCAGGTGTGGGAACATTTGCTACAGTATTTACCTTTAATCTTGACTGTTGGGAGCCCATATGTCATTTTGCTTTAGTTTTAAACTTCTTTATAGAATTCACCATTGCACTACTCTGCTGTATCCTTTCATT
>NC_056745.1:700995165-701012665 GCF_019279795.1 Protopterus annectens
CTGCTGGAACTGCTGTGGGGGAGGAGAGGGGTGACATGCTTTAGCTGGCTTAGATCAAGGGAGGTTTTGGGAACTGGAACAAATGTTCCTGTGGTTGAAGCCATGAATTTGCTTACTTTGGGGGTGAGGGGCAGTGAAGTGCATGTCCTGAGGGGTTACGTCACTTGTGGAAGAGAGTGGGTGTCCCGGCTGATGCTCATTGTTTGCCAAACACTGGATGTGTTGTCAGACATGTGGTAGTGCTAGGGCTATAAAATAACAAAAAAAAAGGCTATCCCTGATGTCGCTCTTCTTATGTACATTAAGAAGACGTTGAGGCTTGAGTGTTCATTTAAGTAGTTTATTGTATACAAATGCTTCAGGATGGATGGCAGGAACATTAAACTTAAATAAACTGACTGACTGCATACTTGCCTGCTGTCACTCTAGCTGCTCACTCATAATGGCACTCTTGCTTGCATGTGCTCAGAACTTATATGCATGTGCTGACTCACTGGAAAGCTTTTTAAAGGTATATCACACACACTGATCTACATCCTCCCTCTTTACTGACCTGTCTCACATAAACAATGACATTTCAATAGGCATGCAGTTATACAGACACTATACAACGGTCATGGTCTGGTTGCTGTTTATCTGGAACTAGGTTTCGAGATGCGACCTGATCTCGTGACATAATAGTTAAGACTGGGTTTAGCAACAGGGACAGTCACTGGGGAATTTTCTGCTTGAGGATTTTCTCAGGATCAGAGTTTGCTGATGGAATGTCTTCTGGAACAGGAACATTGGATAAGTCACTCTGAGAACTAGAGTCTTTGTCACAGACAAGAAGCTGTAACATTGGTTTGGACACTGGTAACAAATGCTTCCGATCTCTTCTGAATTCTACTCTGTGTGATTCCACAATGCACAATCTCTGCTCTTGACATAAACTTCTCACAAAATGCTATGCGATCAAAACCTTTTGATATCTGCATCCTCACTATCTCCCCTTTTTGTGAAAAAATGGAGCAGTTTGCTGGTTTTATTATAGTAAGACTTCTGAGACAAACACTTTTTCAACAGTTGGGCTTTTATTGCTTTATTTTTAGCACTTGGAAACCATATTACTACTAATTGGTAGTGTGGTTCTGGTTTGTCTCGACATAAGTCTCTGGACAGGTGAACCAAGATGTTCATCACGAGGAACGTATCTGAGATTTAACAAGTTGAGAAAAACATCAGTATTATCACATCTAGATTTCTCTAACAGCTGTTTTGCATTTTCAACTGCACGTTCGGCCATGCCTTTTGACTGAGGGTATTCAGGACTACTTGTAATATGAAGAAAGTCCTGCTGTTCTGTAAATCTCTTGAACTGCTGACTTGTAAACTGTGCAGCATTGTCAGAAATAACTTTGTGAGAACTACCATGGACAGAAAATGTTGCTTCAACTTAGTAATGACAGTACTGGAAGTTAGGTTGGGAAGTAGGCCAAACTTGAACCAATTTGCGTAAGAGTCTACTAACACCAAGTAATGTTGACCATTCCAGTCAAACATATCTGTGGCTACTGTCGACCAAGGTAGTTCAGGAGTCTGGCTTAACTGAAGTGGTTCTTTCTGTTGATGCAGCTTTGTACTATTACATACTGAACAAGATGAAAGTACTTTCTCAATATCTCTTGACATAGAAGGCCAAAATACTAGTCCTCTCGCCCTTCTTATAGTAGAATCAGTTCCTGGGTGGTTACGATGCAAGATCTTAATATACTCTTGTTGCAAGGATTTTGGAACAATCACTTTAGAAACTTTTGTGATGATACCATTGTCTGACAAAATCTCATCATGAAAGATAAGGTTGCACTTCTAGTGGGAAACAAGATTGCTTTGAAGGCCATCCTTGACTGATAAAGTGGTTTAGCTTCTGGAGAACTGGATCTGAAGCCGTGTGGGTTCTGAGCTCATCAAGACGTGTGGAAAAAAATTCTCACTTCCATGACCTCAAAAATCAAGTTGCTCATTGTTATAATGTTCTGTGTTTTTTCTAGGTGATCTGGATAGTGCATCATAAAGATAAAGAAGTTTGTCTTTTGTGTAAACAAGATTGAAATTGTACTTTTGGAATTTGAACATCAAATGTTACAGTCTAGCTATGGTTAGGCTTTCTCAGAATAGTAACAAGAGGTTGGTAGTCCGTTTCGATCAGGATAGGTCGACCATAAAATATAGTCATTGAACTTTGAACATGCAAAAAGTTGTCAAAAGCTGTTTCTCAGTCTGGGCATACTGCATCTCGGTCTGAGTAAGAGTTCTTGATGCATAGGCTACTGGTCTACCCTCTTGAAGAATGACTGCACCTAGACCAAATTTAGAAGCATCACAGGAAAGAGTAAGTGGCTTGTGAACATCATTGTAGCTAAGAGTTGGTGGGTTAGCAAGTTTCTGTTTCAGGGCATCAAATACTCTTTGGTGCTGTTCTGACAATAACCAAATTACATATTTGTTTGTTAGCTCTCTTAGCGGTGCTGAAAGTTGGCTTAAATCTGGGATGAACTTGCCTAGATAGTTGACCATGGCAAGAAAACATTGTAGGATTTGAACATTGTCTGGAGATGGCATCTCGAGAATTGCTGTTTCCTTGGACGGATCTGGTCATAAGCCTGAACTGGTAAACAAGTGACCAACGTAAGTAACTTCTTGTAGCTTGAATTTGCACTTCTGAGGATTCAGCTTAAGATCAACTTCACATGCTCTATCTAGAACTCTCTTGAGGTTCCTGTCATGTTTAACTTCATCATTACCTCTTACTGGAATATCATGTAGTATAATAGCACAGGGATAGCCTGACAAACTTTGCTCCATCACACGCTGAAACACTTCACTGGCATAATTCATCCCACATGGCATTCTCAGAAATCTGCATCTTCCAAATGGTGTACTGAAATATGGTTAACAAGGAAGATTTTTGGTCAAGCAAAATTTGCCAAATTGAACTCTCTGCGTCTAAGACAGAAAAAGCAGTGGCGTTTGGCATGAGGGCAGCAACCTCTTTGACTGTGACATTGGATGATGAGGCCTTTTTAATGTTTGTTCAAATCTCAGTACATGCTCTATCATCAGAGCTTTTCTTATGAGCTACTACCATGGAGCATACCCATTCAGTAGGTTCTTCTACTGGACAAATTACTCCTAGCTGCACCATTTTGTCTAGCTCTGCTCTGCATAGCTAGTGGAACTTCCATGCTGGTCTGACAACTGGGCTAACCTCTGGATCTAACTTCATAGAGTACACAACTGTTAGTTTGCCAAGTTTGTCTGCAAAAATATCAGCATACTCAAAAAAATAGTTTGGGTGAAATTTGAGCTGTTGGCATGCAAGCTTACGTGATTAACTTCTTTATTAAGTGAAAGCAGTCCCATTCTCAAACTGTCTCTGTGGCCTAATAATGACTGCATGTGTCTCTTGACCTAGAAAAATTGCAAGTCATAGCTATTCCCAGCAGAGTAACATGAAAGCACTACTGATCATTCTGTTTGAATGTCTTCACCACCATAAGCAACAAGCTTCGCACACTTTGTCAAATCAAGTTGTTCTGCAGCTTTTACTCTAGCAAACATTTCTAGTGACATAACATTGCACTTTGAGCCAGTATCTACTTTGAGCTCTATGGCACTCCCATTAATCCAAACCGTACAAAAGATCTTATTCTTCACCCACAGATCTACTGCATTAACTGTTTCATCAAGTATAGACACACCATCAACATAAAAAGTAGGGTTGCAGCTTTTTAATTGATCAACTTGCCTCTTGAAATGCCCTCTTAAATGTGCCTTATTTGATTTGCAAAATCTTTTGAAATTATTCCACTTATTAAAAGAACGACACTGACCAAAAGCTAAGCACTTTTCACTCCTGGGTTTGTGATTTATACCACAATTACAACAGTTGACTATAATAGGTGGGCACATGTTTTGACATTGCTGACTCACCCTTATCCTTCACTGAGTATGCTCTGGAATTTGCTTGGAAGACTCAGGGTTTCGCAGGGACTGTTACCAGGACCTGCAAAAGCTGCCATCTGTTTGGGCCTGCTTTTTTTAACCACTTGCTGCATACTATCAACATGAGCTTTTATCACTGTGCCTTGCACTGCTATTCTCATTTGTAAGCATACTTGTGTGCTTTTCTGTAAGGTCATATATCTGATAAATCTCAGTAGCCTTATTTAAAGTTAAATCACTTTCACAAAGCCAAATCTTTCTCACTGTGTCATTATTTATACCACACACAAGCCTGTCTTTTATCAGCTCATCTCTCAATTCACCAATTCTGCACATTTTAGCCTTGTTTTTAAGTCAGTTATATATGCTGCAAAGGTTTCACCAGGTTTTTGATCCCTTGTGTAAAATAAGTGCCTTTCCTTTGTAACATTCATTTGGGGGTTACACATTTTTCTGAATTTACATTTTAAGCACAGGGTCTTCACTTGTTTTAGCTGGTACCACTATATGGCGGTTTTCCCCCTTCCCTGCAAACACAGCAGGTACATACACAAATGAATGCTGCATTTCAGTGGCCTCTGAACCAGCTAAGTTAGCAGAATAAATGATTTTGCATGTGCATCTTTGTCAGAAAAAGCAGCCTGTATGAAAATGTATTCCTGCTCAAACACTCTCCAATTTTTTGGAATATTGTTATCAAACACTAGCAGCGCAGGTCTGTGAAATCCTTCTACCATGCCCATAGATGATAGTAAAACACAATGCAAAACTGCCCATGTAATTATGTACGAACATTCACACACACACCAGGTACTTGTAATAATATTCAAATGCACAATAAACTTTTTGAAGTACTGTACTTTGCGAAATATGCCTTGAAATAATTGTACTTTGCAAAATATTCTTTGAAATGACTATACTTTGTGAAATAATTGCACTGTAATACTGCACGCACTTGCAAACACTTTGCATACTTCAGATAATTTGAATAGCTTTAGTTAGTACAAAAATGTAGCACATAGTGAAAAAATGCAGTCGTTTTTCCTTTTTTGTACATTTTATGCAATTCGGATATTGTTTCAGACATTTTCATAATTATTTTGATTATTTTTATCAATATTTCACAGTTTCAGACATTTCGTTTAATAAGAAATTTGTTTTGAGTGTTCTGAGTGCTTTGTTTTAAATTTATAGCAAAATAAATTACTTGAGCAAATTTTAGTACCTAGAATTTGTTTCTGACCTGTTTTGCAAGTCGTTTGAGCAGTAGGGATGATTCACACCTGTATATTCCTCCAACTTTAACCAGTTGCCTCATGGCTGTAACTCTGAATTGCAATCTGACACCATGCCACTCTTCTTATGTGCACTAAGAAGACTTTGAGGCTTGGGTGTTTAAGTAGTTTATTGTATGCAAATACATCAGGATGGATGGCAGGAACATTAAATTTAAACTAACTGTCTAATTAACTGACTGACTGCATACTTGCACGCTCTGGCTGCACATTGAAAATGGCACTCTTGCTTGCACATGCTCAGAATTTATATGCATGTGCTGATTCACTGCAAAGCTTCTTGAAGGTACATCACATACACTGATCTACATCTGATATCGGACAAAATGATGACCTTCATCATTGGCTTTTAGATGGGGAACAAATGAGCCACCGACCAGTAGAAAATTTGGTGTTTTTACAGGCAATTGGGGAGGCAAAAAGGTCAAGAAAAAAAGTTTGTGTAGGCAATGTGACTTACTGGACACTGAATTGAACAAATGTCTTATTGTACACTAACAACCAGCTGCCCTGTCTATCATAGATGTTGCATATTTTGTACTTTGGTACATTCTTGGTATTTTATGCAAGGTCTGCATATCACTGCAGCCACAGTTCACGTCATACAATAACTGCTTCTGTTTGTGTTGCCCACATCACTACATCTGACATTTACCATGCTTATTAACTGATTCTGTCTGTAGTTCTTGGTATCACTGTGTTTGACAGTCATCCTACTTACTAACTGCTTCTATCTGTGATGCACGCACGTTGCTGCATCTGCCAGTCACCCTGCTTATTAACTGCTTCTATCTATGTTGCCGCATTTCACTGCATCTGTCAGTCACCTTACTCATTAACTACTATTAACAGCTTCTGTTTGAGGGGTTAAGACAACACTGTATCTGACAGTCACCCCACTCATTAACTGCTTCTGTCTGTGGTGCACACACTTCACTGTATCTGACAGTCACCCTGCTTATTAATTGCTTCTGCCTGTGGTGCACACACATCACTGCATTTGACAGTTAACCTACTCATTAACTGCTTCTGTCTGTGGTGCACACACGTCACTGCATCTGACAGTTACCCTGCTGATTTACTGCTTCTGTCTGTTTTGCCCGCACATTACTATATCTGTCAACCTAATCATTAATTGCTCCTGTTTGAAGCAGCCACACAGACCTGCACCCAAAATTCACGACTTATATTCTCCTTTTCACAGCATATCACTGCATCCAAAATGTAAGCTGTGCTAAAAGAACACGATAATAACCACACTGTAATTTTGACATGCATGTCTATTACCCAAACTTAAATTACATAAAAGTCGCCGAATCTGCCCCTCTGCTGTCTTCCATGTATTTTCTTGCGTTTGTAAAATAGTGATGGTTTTTCGTCATATCTACAATTGTGTAGCTTGGGAAGAGAAGACTATAGCAGGTGTGCTTAACCATCAACACCAGGTGCAATACTGCTTCTCAGGAAGCAGCTTGGGATTAGTGCTACTCTCTGCATCTGATGAAGGAAGGAGCAAAGGATCATTAATTCCTAGCTCTGCTGACACCAGCACTATCTCCAATACCAAACAGATCACAACTCCAGTTATCAACTCCAAACCTCATGGGCACTACTTTCCTTTTCAGCCCACATTAGTAAGCACTTTCTATCAGCTTGGTTGAAATTGGCATCTGGAGACAATATAGCAATCATCTTATGTTTGCTATCAACCACGTAATACTTAAACTGATATAGTGTGTGAGAGATGTAGTTGTATAATATTACTGGAGACAAAGTGCTCACTAAAAGCCACTGCAAATAGCAAACATTCAGCAAAACACAACACACGCTCTACCTACAGTACAGACCAAGCACATAGACCTACATATGCTGAGGCTGTTAAAGGTAACTACCAAAACCACAAAGGCCTCCTAAATGTAACCTAAGAAACAAGTACCCTCAACAACCCTCACAAACACTCAACTCAGCAGCACCCACCATGAAACATGCATCTAAGGGTCCCAGTTTCTCAAATTAAAAGTCAATAAGGCAAAACTCCACACAGTTCAACATCCTTGTCATAGGTGACGTAATACTAAACACACACTGATGCACTCCTCATCAGACTGAGTAAGAAGGGGGTCACGATTAGTTGCATATCTGGGACCAGGATTTGCCACATCACTCATGCACTCAAGTCCTTGTACTGCAAGCACACATATGACACAGTCATAGTACACATGGGAGTAAATGATGTAATTTAAGTTTGGTAAGAGTAATAGACACATGCATGTCAAATGCTTTCCTAGACTGAGAGACGCATGTTAGAGCTCTAGGAATATGTAATCAAGGCAGGTATGAACCCAGCCTTGAGCAGCATTTTACCATCACTAAGAGTAATGCTGCAGTACGAACAAAAGATTATTAACTTCAAAACTGTATTACCTTCTGGTGCCATTCAAGGGAGTCCAAGATATATTAGGCAGGGGGGAAATGGTAGATAGTCCTAAATGCTTTGCCAGGGATGCTCTGCACCTAAATCCACAATATTTAAATATATTGACTAAAACCTTGTACCCTCCCATGTCTTTTTAGTCAATTTCAGTCTTTAAAACTTTTTTATTTAATAAAAGAAAACAAAATCTAAACAACATAAAGATATTGCTGCTCAATGCTACAAGCCTAAACAGAAAACTTTGCTTCCTACAGGTACTGCTTACCCTGGAATTTATCAATCTATGCATCATCCTGCAGACCTGGTTCAAAATCATGGAGAGCACCCTATCATTATAGGGTTTCAACACCTACCACACATTCAGGCCCACCATACTAAATGAATCCACTAAAGAGGAGTTAATGTCTCTTTTTTTGTAAAACAAAATATCACATCCAGACTCCTTGGACAGGATAATGACCTTGAACTGCTCTACATCCAGTATACCATTAACAAAATGCCTTATCGCATCATAGCTAACTAAAGGACCCCTTCCAAGTCCCCCTTCACCCATACCTTCTACCTGACTAGTATGGAGTCCCTGTGACTTAGGCCAAACACCATTCTCCTAGGGGGCTTCAACTACTCCATCAACTATGAGACTTATACAGCCCCTAACAAGCATGTCCAGAGATTTCTGGTCTTCATAAATACAAACTCCCTGGACTAGTTAGTCAATACCCCAACTAGGGGGTACAAAATCCTGGATTTGATCCTCCCCAGATGTGGGGGAGCTCTGTTCCCACCAATTATAACTTTCTCCCTCATCAGTTTTATAATGTAAATCAGTTGCACTGAACATAACACTGAAACACCTTGGCATTCAGAAATTATGCAACTGTTAATCAATGAAAACTGAGTGAAGACCTGATTCAAATCAGCATCCCCCTCCAATCTGTTGATCCCACTACAAATCCTTTACTGCCAAATTTTACACGCACATGAATAGCTGCATAGATGTATCTGTCCCCCTCCAAAGCAAATACAATGCCAAATTTAAAAATAAATCCCTGTAGAGGAACCCAAATATAAACCTACTATCTAATTAAAAAAAAAAAAAAAAAAAAACATTGCACACAATAATAAATATAACTATCATGATATCAGACCTCTCTTGCTAAATTTAATGGGGAACTTCAGTCCCTGATCAAATCAACCAAAGCTAGATACGAGGTAAAAATAGCCACCCAGACAAAGACAATCCTAAAGCTTTCTTTAACTGTGTTAGAAACCTCAGAAACAATACTCAGCACTGCACAGAGTTAATAGTAAATATTACCTACTCGCATCCTGAGGACGTAGCCAGTCTAATCTAATCTAATAAAGTTAGCTCTAACTTCACCCACCGTGCTACTACATTCCCAGATCATGTACCCCCCACTAAAATCATCCCAGAACAAGTCCTCATAGCACTTTCCAAGGCCAAGAATACTGCTTCTTTTGGGCTGAATGATGTACCAAACTGCCTACTGATCAATCTGAAACAGGACCTGTCAAGCCTTCTACAGAGGCTATTCGATATCCATCTCCAAATGGGTTTGTGCCAGATGAATGGAGGACAGCAACACTTGTACCCCTACACAAAGGTAAGGTATCAACATACCTGAGTAATTATAGACCTGCAAGTCTGACCAGCCTCATATGTAAGGCTATGGAGAGGATTGTTATGGAATTAATAAATAAGGACATAGGTAACCTACAAAGTCTTAACCCAAGCCATTTCTGTTTTGTCAAGGGTGGATCCTACCTACTTAATTGGAGAAACATATTTGAGAAGATTAGTAAAGCAATGGATGATGGAAAGTCACTAAACCCTGCATGTCTAGACCTCACAAAGGCATTCAGCACCATCCCACACTCTGGTATTGTTGATAAACTGTCCCAGCTAAATGTTAATCCCTATGTAACTCATTAGATAACAAATTGATATACAAATAGAACTGAATGAATTGGGTAGTTGGCTGTACTTTCTCTAAAAGACCTGTCAATAGAGGTGTAATCTAGGGTTCAGTTCTTGGGCCACTCCATTTTGGCATTTATTTCTTGGAGGTCAAAACTAATTTAAAGGATTTGTGGCTGCTAAAGTTTGCAGATGACTGTTATCTTGTTGCCACTGTAAACCCTTCAAGAGAACACCTAGATCCTCCAAGAGGGCCTTTCCCAGACATGTAGCTGGTGTCATACACATGGATTAAAACTAAACCAAAAAATGCATAATAGTCTGCTTTGACAAGCATGTCATCCCTTGTAGTTGTCACATCAACAGCACTGAAAATTTATTTGGTAGTGAAAGACCTGGGACATTATGTGGACAGCAAGTCCTTTGATCACCATGTAGCCTCCTCTTCTTCTTTTGGCTTTTCCTGGTTAGGGGTCACAACAGCGGATTACCTGTCTGCTCATGAGTGGCAGTAGAGTTTTATGGTGTCAAGTTGCCAGCCCGGTGCCCAACCTTCCACAGAAGGCACACACATGCACACACTCATACCTAGGGCCAATTTAGAGTGTGCAATCCACCTACAGCATGTCTTTTTTAGTGTGGGAGGAAACCGGAGCACCCGGAGCAAACCCACACGATCACAGGGAGGACATACAGACTCCGCACAGAAGGCACCCCAGCCGAGGATCGAACCAGAGAGCCTCTTGCTGTAAGGCAACAATGCTAACCGCTGCACCACCATGGCCACCTGCGGCACCATGTATCCTCTATTGTAACAAAAGTCCTTTTTTCCTTGTGCGCCTTGTTAATAAGAGTATAGATTTTAGGTTCAGGGATTGATCATTTCAGTGTATTTTCCATCAGTATATACCTATCCAAAGACTTAAGATAACTTGAATGACCACAATGCTTTCTCACTAGGAAAATCAGGGGTCTGAATCATAACTACCCTGTTTCAAAGCCTTGTCCATCTTCTCAGTATTGTACAGGCTACCGAAGGGTGATCTCTGCCTTATGTACAAAGCCTCAACAAACCTTGTCCTCTCTGATCTATTATACATATGCAGGTCTAATGGTGGAATAACCACCCATTCAAAAGGTTGTAATCTCTTATGCAACATAAATAGAACATGTTGGAGGGATAGATATGTATCCTAGAGAATGCCACTTCTTTGGAATAGTCATCCTCTCCACATAAAGCAAAGTGCTTCCTTTACTCTTATAATCTAGTAGAGTGGATGAGAAACCAGCAATGTACCTGTGGTTTAGCACCCTTATCCTTTATGGAGAGGGGTAACATGGAAATGGTTTACCCAGCTGGCTCTGCATTATTTGTACTTGAATTGCAAGGGCTAAAAACTTCACGGGAATGCGGGGCTAGGCTTCTAAACATCTTCACTGATTAGTAGCCTCAGAAGTACCTATGGACTAAAAAGGATCTGAAAGAGCAAGCCTTTCTTTCATCTTCCTATTTTTTTCTTAAGTGTTTTACTGGTTCTTGAGGCGTTTTTAGTACAGAATGGCAAGATGTGAAAGTGCAAGATTTTATTGTCAGGCATTCATTACAGTACTCCCCCATCCCAGACAAAACCAAAAATAATTGGGGGGGGTCCAAAATCAGGGACAGATTTTAAATATTGTTCTGACAAACTTAGAAAGTTGATAGAATAACAGCTTTAACATTAACAAGCATTTTCTGAAGGATATGGAATCTGTAGCTCAAATGCCTGTCATCATTTAGTGACATCACTCCTCGGTATGACAGAAAACCACAGAATGTTAAGTTGTCAATCTCTCCTTCATTCTTGCTAGATGGGTTCGGAGCCGACCCTCGGCTCCGACTCGGCCTAAACTAAAGCTCGAGAGCTATTTATACCGGCTCGAGGCTACCCTATATCCCACAATGCTAGGCGCTAACTACCCAGATCTCGTTTGCCGCTTACAGCTGCGAGGTGTGTTTATTACCAGCTCTGCAGGTTAGATATTATAATTCTTGAATTTCTCCCTTTTAGTCAGTTTTTCAGTTAGTTTTTTGTTAGCGACCATCCCATTAGCTTCCCTTCATAGCTAATCCCCCTTCCGGTCCCTTTTAATCCCTTATCCTAACCCCTTATTTGGTTAGAAGGTTAGACATTTGGGCCTATTCCTCTTTCTTTAACTTGTCAGTTAAATTGTTGTGTGACTGACTTAGCTTGTGTTAAAGGGTGTCTGTGTGTGTGTATATTTTTTTGTACTTTTTAGGATGTCTAAAGACACCAGGGTCTCAGGCTTCAAGAAGTGTGACTCGTGCTGTCAGAAAATGTCGCTGACAGACTGTCACACTTCTTGTGTTTATTGCCTGGGCCCTCTACACCTGCAGGACTCTTGTTCAGTCTGACATGCGTTCAGTCCAAGAGTCCTGCAGGAATGCAGAAATAAGTTAATTTTAAGGGGCTTATTAAAGCCTGAAGGTTCCCCGACCAAGTCATTGTCAGGGAAGCCTTCAAAGCCATCTAAGCCATCTGCTCCATGTTCAGAGCCTTCGACTGGTGGTGCTCTGACTGCTGCTACATTGGCTCCGGCTGGAGCCGATGTTACCAAGACACAGTCTTCCTCATCGGCTCCAGCTGGAGTCGACGTTTCTCAAATTCAGTCTTCTACATCGGCTCGAGCCGGAGCCGATGATTCTAGGACTTGGTCAGCACCATCTGCTAGCCGTAAACGGTCCAGGTCTCCATCCTTGGAATCTGTTCACTCAGCTCCGAGGTCTCCCTTACTCTCGGAGCGGAGCCATCAAACCCATTCCTCTAGGTCTTCCAGGCTCTCGGACCATGACCTCGAGAGGGTGGTTAGTAGACTTAAGTCTCAGGCACTAGCCCAGATGCTCCATAGCCCTTCTCAACAGACAGTGGCTATTCCCACCCCATCTTCGATTCCTCCTCCGACTCTTCCTCCGAGTTCAGAGCCGGAGCTTGTGGGAGCCGTGGCCGTCAACACGTAAGAGCCGATACCTCACCTTTCGGCTCTGTCGTCGGCTCCGGTCTCTTCCATGGTCCTATCCTTGGAGGGATCTGGGCGCATGGACTTCCTCGTCGGCTCCGAGGGGGCGAGTGGCATCGGACCCTTGTCTGACCCCGTTCTCCCTCTCGGAGCTACGGCGCTGGTAAGTTCAGCCACAACAGCTTCGGAGCCATCCCTCTCGGTGCCGGGAGGGGTCCTTATCTCTTCAGAGCAGGGACCGTCTACCCTGCCTGATAGGGGCACCTTCGAAGTCATGAGAAGCGTGCTGGCCCCTGTGCCTGCGCCACGGTCGGCTCCCTCAGCTCCTCCCTCTGTAGTGCCTGCTGCTGTCTCTACCCACCCTCTCATTCCTGACCGTAGAGATCAAACGCCTCAGGTTTCCCCATTGGGAATATCCTCCTCCTCCGAGGTTTCCCCTGATCCATCAGGGGAACCCCCTCGGAAGAGGAAATGTAAGAGGAGGCATGTGGACTCCCCTGAGTCCATTACATCGGATACCGACTTGGATGAGTCGGAAGGGTCCCCCTCTGAGGATGCCTCCTTTTCAGACATCCTTGAGATTCTGAAGCAGAGGGGGAACTGGTCTACCCTTAATCCTTCCGAGGATGAGTCGGTTTACCTAGAGGCGTTTGGCTCTCGCCCTTCCACCTCCTGGGTGTCTCCGCCCTTTGACCCCCTCATGGAAGTGGTGGCGCGGTAGGCGTGGACGGCCCCTGATACGATGGAACCTACCCCACGGAGGCCTTCAAAATTCATAACAGCCCCTTCGGACAAACAGTTTTTAGCCAAGGGTGTCCCGGTTGACGCCATGGTGGTGGCTGCAGCCACTAAGAAGGAACTGGCTGATCCTTCAGTACCTGTCCATCCTCCTAACAAGGAGTCTAGGACTATGGATAGGTACGACAAGCAGATGTTTTCTTCAGCGACCTTTGTCATGCGGTCACTGAATTATCTGTGCCACTTCACCCGCCTTCAAAGAGACATGCTCAAAGAAGTGGGTGAGGTCTTACAGGATCCAACAGTTGCGGGGTCTCAGGACAAAATAAACTCCCAGCTGGAAACCCTGAATTCCATTGTCAACTCCTCTATGTGGCTTATTTCCTATGCGGCTGATGGGGTGAGTAGGGCTGCAGGCACAGGCGTGGCCTTATGGCGTCATGCCTGGATGCGGCTTTGTAACTTTGCAGACCCCTTTAAGGCATCCTTCACTAATTCCCACTTTGACGGTTCAGCTTTGTTTGGACCTCAGGTGAAGGATACTTTGACCCGATGCGAGCAAGAAGGCAAGACTCTCTCTGCCATGGGAGTCTGTTTTTCCACCCCGTCTAGACCATACCCTAAGGGTCAGAAGGGTGGGAAAATGTGGTTCCATAAACCACAAGAGGTCACGCCTGATGCAAGAGGTCAGTTCCCCTCTAGAGGCAGGGGGGGACAATAACAGACGCCGCCCTAGGGGCAGAGGAGGGCCACAAAATCAGGGTAGCAGAGAGTCTCTTTCTGACGAACCCTTCCAGCATCCCTGAGAAGCTGCCCAACTGTCCGCCTTCGGAGGCAGTCGGGGGAAGGTTATCACTGTACCCAGAAGCCTGGCTTTCACTCACCAAAGACAAATGGGTACAGTCGATTATATCCGAGGGTTACAAAATTCCTTTTATCCATACCCCAACTCAGCCAAAAGGACCCCTCCCAGACGTTCCACCCAGGCTAAGGGAACAAGCAGTACTAGAAATATCAAAACTGCTAACAAAAAGAGCCATCCAGCCAGTCCCAGCAGACCAACAAGGATCCGGAATCTACTCCAAGTTCTTTTTGGTACCAAAAAAGACAGGGGACTGGAGACCAATATTGGATCTCAGCAGACTAAACAAGTCTGTAAGAAGAACGAAGTTCCGGATGGTCATGCTACAGTCCATTCTACCCTTTCTGGGTCAGGACGATTGGATGTGCTCAGTAGACCTTCAGGATGCGTACTACCACATAAAGATGCACAGGCGCTCCAGGAGGTTTCTCCGCTTCCGGCTGGGAGCCAGTCACTATCAGTTCAGAGCCCTGCCCTTTGGTCTCACTACAGCCCCCCGAGTGTTCACCAAATGCATGGCAGCGGTTACGGCTCATCTGAGGCGTCAAGGATTCCAGGTGTTTCCATACCTAGACAACTGGCTCCTCACTGCCACCACCAGGCGTCAGCTTCTCCTCTCCAGATATTACACCATTCATACTTGCAAAGGGCTAGGTATCGCCATAAATGTCGAAAAGTCTGCCTTGTCGCCTTGTCAGTCTATTACCTTCATAGGCGCCACCTTGGACACAGTCCGGCTCTCAGCAAAACTAACCGAGCAAAGAGTTCTAGATATTCGCAGGCATGTTCACATCCTTCTTCAAAACAACAAAATCCAAGCCAGGTTTGTCCTGAAGGTATTAGGTCTCATGGCGGCAGCCATTACTCTACTTCCCCTAGCTCGCTTTCATATGCGGATCATTCAGTGCATGCTTTTTTCCCAATGGTCCTTTCAACAGCTTCCAATGTCACACAACATTTTAATAACCCTGTCTTGCAAGAAACACCTTTCTTGGTGGATGGTCTCCCCTCAAGTCCTTCAGGGCAGACCATTTGTTCCTTCTCCCTCGGTAGCCACGGTGACAACTGATGCCTCCCTGATCGGGTGGGGGGGCATTTTCAGGGCAGGACGGTCCAGGGCACATGGCAACCTTTTGAGTGCCACCTGCACATAAATGTCTTGGAGATGAGAGCAGTACTTTTAGCGTTGCAAGCCCTTCAGGACACTCTTCCTATCGGGACTATTGCAGTTCAGACGGACAATATGTCCATAGTGTGGTACATCAACAAGCAGGGCGGAACCAAGTCCTATCCCTTATGTCGAGAGGCACTCAGACTTTGGCAGTGGGAGATCTCCTCTCAGCGGTTTCTGATAGCAACGCACATCCCTGGGAAGTCCAACATCATAGCGGACAGGTTGAGCAGAGCCATTCTCATGCCACACAAGTGGTCTCTCAAACAAGCAGTAGTGGAAGAAATTTTTCAGAAATGGGGTCGACCTTGCTGCGATCTTTTTGCAACACCTCAAAACAGTAAGTGCCACGACTTCTTCACTCTCTTCCCGGCCACCCCCCCAGAGATGCTCTAGTCCACGATTGGCCCCGGGGACTTCTGTATGCCTTTCCCCCCCTTTCCATTAATCACTCAATTGATTCAGAAAGCTACCACCGTGAGAGCCACCATGATCCTCATTGCTCCTTACTGACCTCGTCAGATATGGTTTCCGTTCCTGCATCATTACCTCTTGGGGCAGCCCTGGCATCTGGACCCAGTGCCAGATCTCTTGACCCATCAGTCGGGACAGCTACACCACTCCCTCCAATCTCTCAACCTCACCGCTTGGTTGCTCCAATTCCAACCCTAGCCAGGCTTCCCCTTATTTCCCATTCTGTGCGTGACATACTTATAACTTCCCTAAAGTCATCTACCAGAAGGATTTATGCCAGCAAGTGGAAGCGTTTTTCCTTCTGGGCAGGAGCTAGAAATATAGATCCTTTTACTGCCCCTATCCAATCAGTCCTAGACTTCCTAGCTGAACTGTTTCACTCAGGGTCTTCTTCCTCCACCATCAGAGTACAGTTAGCGGCCATTTTGAACTTTCATGCAGGCTTTTCGGACTCCAGTATCATGTCCCATAAGCTTTGTAAAACCTTTCTTAAAGGTATATTTTTGCTTAAGCCTCCAATCATGGACCCCCCACCGCAGTGGGACTTAAATTTGGTTCTAACTTCCTTGATTCTTCCCCCCTTTGAACCTGCAGCTTCCTGCTCCTTGAAATTGCTCTCTTGGAAGACCCTTTTTCTAGTCGCCATAACATCTGCGAGAAGAGTATCAGAACTTCATGCCCTTTGCATTCGTCCACCTTATCTAGTTTTCCATAAAAACAGTGTGTCCCTCAGGACTAATCCGTCCTTTTTACCCAAGGTTTCTTCTGAGGCGAATCTAAACCAGACTATCGATCTTCCAGTTATCTTCCCCAACTACTCCAACAGAACGGAATAAAAGCTGCATTTTCTGGACGTTCATCATCAGCTCCGTTACTATGTGGATAGAACCAAGCAAGCTAGGAAATCTGAGCAGCTCTTCCTATCTTATGCAGCAAGGAAGAAAGGCCTTCCAGTTTCCAAAGTAACCCTTTCTAGATGGCTGGCCTCTGTGATTACTTTCATCTATCAGCTCAGACGCCAAAAGCTACCGTCAAGGCCCAGGGCTCACTCAACTAGAGCATTAGCCACGTCAATAGCTTTTCAGGCTAGATTACCAATAGATTCCATTTGTGCGGCAGCCACTTGGGCCTCTCCTCATACCTTTATCTCTCATTACAAATTAGACATGGCCTCCCGAAGTCGGGCTAATTTTGGTTCCACCGTTCTCAAGAGTCTGTTCCGATGAGCCACCCAGGGTGAAGGTGCTAGGGACGCGGTCCCATCCAGCAAGAATGAAGGCGAGATTGACAACTTAACATTGAGAAGTTATGTACCTACCATAACGTTCCATGTTAGTTGTCTTCTTCTCGCCTTCTTTCTTGCATCCCACCCCCCATCCCCCTAGCCTGGACAGACCTAAGGATCCTTGGGGATCTTCTTCCTGCCTCAGTATTGCCCCCTTGGCTATCCTTACTGGTAGCTATAGGTCTAGGTGACTTTCGAGTGAGGTTTCTTCTCCTTCTTATGTTGGAGATCAGAACTGCTATGGTTTCAGCTATCAAACGAGATCTAGGTAGTTAGCGCCTAGTATTGTGGGATATAGGA
>NC_056745.1:701017665-701020165 GCF_019279795.1 Protopterus annectens
TCGGGATGTGAAAATCCAGTGAGATTAGTTTATGGTCTGATCTTGCCAGTGAGGGATACACTTCTGGTCTGGAGCATAGAGTCCCCATGTTGGTGATGATCAGGTCCAGTATGTTTTCCCCTCTTGTGGGAGTGGTAACAAGTTGTTCCATAGCATTTGAGTTTATAAATTCTAGGAACCTTTTGGCTAGGGTGTTGAGCTAGAGTAATTCTCCCAGTCTATGTTTGGGTAGTTGAAGTCGCCCAATATAATGGTGTTTGGAGAGACCTTCATATTTTCCAGTGTTCTCAGGAAGGCCGAGTGGGGTTCCTGGGTTTGGGAGGGTGGTCTGTAGCAGGCTATAAACTGCAAGGCAGTTTTACCCACTGTTAGTTGCACATGGATTGTCTCTGATGCTTCGTGCTGTGCCATCAACCTGGAGGTGTGGGTATCTTTGACGAATATTGATACTCCCCCTCCTTTTGTGGTTTGGTCCAAGTTTTGGGGCCGAAAAACATGGTATGAGGTATAACCTGGTAGTGCTGGGGTGCTCTCGGGAGCCTTGAACCAGGTTTCTGTTACTGCACAGATATCGATGTTCTCCATGCTAAGGAGAGTTTCGAGTGCATGCATCTTGAGGTTTAGACTTCTGGAGTTGAGTAGCATTACTCTTAGTTTCTTATCCCTTGTGATACCTATGGAGGTGGGTTTGTCTTTTGAGCCTTGCCTAAAAAAGGCACTATGGGGGTAGCAAGAGCCTTTGCCAATATCCAAAAGCCCAGGGGTGACTGGTGTAAGCCGTCCCTAGCGAAGCATTGTGGCTTGTCGAGCATGTCATCCCAGGCTAACAGGCATTGGATCCCCTTTGAATGACACCAATACTTAAGCCAATTGTTGAAATTGATTATCTTGTCTTCATATTGTAGCATCATTCTTGATGAGGGTAAGATGCTACTCAAGGTCAGGATCATACCGGCCTGGGCTACATGCTCAGAGAGCTCCTGTATGTCTCTTTTCATGTAGTCCAGGGAGGTACGTCTCAGGTCATTCACACCAACATGGACAATGACCGAGTCATATTTGTACTTGCCTTGGAGTGACCTGAGTGCTTGTGTTATGTGGTGGATCCTAGAGCCTGACAGGCAGCTCACTGTGACCTTCTCCTTCTTCAGCCTGGTGAGTGGGACAGAGTCACCTATTACAAGTGTATCAGGTGTGTTGTTTAGCCTTAAGGGCTGTGACTGTTCGGCACAATGGCTTTGTGAGCTATGTGTTGCACATGTTTTGTTTTGGGGTAGCGGTTGCTTGGGTGTGTGCATTGGAGGTCTCTGCTGCTTAGGCAGATTTTTATTTAGAGCCTCCAAGTATGTTTTTGTGTGTTTGTGTTTGGTTTGCTGTCATGGTAGGTCTATGTGAGACTGGAATTGTAGTGAGTGTGGTTTCCTTATCCTCCTGACTGGTTTCGCCAGTACTGAGTTGAGAGAGCTTAGCCTCCAGTATGGCTATATGGTTGCATCTCTCACATATGTTGGAATTTGTTGGGAGGAGGAGAGGGTTGTCTGTGTACATGAGGCAGTTGTAACATTCCCTCAAGATTCCCAGATTCACCAGCTGGACCGGAGAGGAGATTGACAACTGACCTTTGGACATGCTAGAATAGTATTGGGAATTCCTTTATAATTGAAAAGAAAGGGCCAATGGGGAACAAGGTACTCAAGGGGAGTTTGTGAGGGTGTAGTGCTTTTAATATTTTAGTGCTGACTTATATAATTGCTTTAGTGAGCAAGTGCCAGTTAACTTAAATGCAATGTGTTACAGGTAACTTAGATGCAAAAACAACAAACAGTAACTTTCTTTCAAGTGAAACAAGGAAATAAGTACAGTAAGTAATGCAGATATCACTAGGGATCTACAGAAGTGCTGAAAAGCCACGTTTTAGGTGGAATTAGCGTTTCAGGGAAATAACAAGCAAACAAACAACAAGCATACAAATAAAGCTAGATTCAGCAGGCCTGGATCTAGTCTGTGCTACAGCAAACAAGGTGTACCAATTTCAGTAAGAAGCAGCTCAAATATGCAGGCACTATAAGCCTTTAACCAGAAATTCCCAGCTCAGAAGGGCAGAGTCCAGCCTCTCCTCCCACAAGAGTGCAGACCACAAACCTTCTTAATGTAAAACAACTGGCCTGAAGCCCAAGTGCTTAAACCAGAATTAATACACTTTTAGAATAACAGACACTGAGCCCTCAATCAGCAGTTCCCAACTGAGATGGATGTAAGCAACCTGTCCTGCCACCACAGTGCAGGCCACAAACCTTCCTAATGTAAAACAACTGGTCTGAAGCCCAAGTGCTTAAACTAAAAGGCTTAGAATGAGTTACACCAAGCAGTAATAAATACAACTGAGTACTTTTAAGATGACGCAAAAGCAAAATAAAGTAGGAAGAAACACAAATACAGTAAAAGCAGATTTTTTTGAGTGAGCAAATGAGATGGGCCCAGGAGTTACAGGACAGAAACA
>NC_056745.1:701025165-701027665 GCF_019279795.1 Protopterus annectens
TGGGAAGATTATAGCCCAGTAATCTCCGTAGCGTATCCTGTAACTGCGTACTGCTGTAGTATGTTGTAGAACTGTGGTAGGGTTCCATCTCTGCCCATGGCAGTTCTGGATGTTTTGTGTGTGTTTCAATATCTTTGTATGGAGCAATGCATTATAGGCTACTCACTTGCAGTACATTTCAAATGCCCTAATTTGGCAATCCTGCTGGTGTCATTCATTGGGAAATACAATACAACTTTGTGGAAAAAGTACTATAGTAATCCCTGTGGAGCGACCTATAACTACTCCATGCTGTAGTGTGATATAGGCCATGGTCAGGGGTTCTATACCCACACATGTCAGTTGTGGATGTTTTGTGTGTGTCTCACAGTCTGTGTAGGGAGCAATGCATTTTAGGTTAGTCACTCGCAGTACAGTTAAAATGCCCTTCTTTGGTAATCCTGCTGATGTCATTCATTGTGAAACGCACCTTTGGGGAAGAAGTACTTCAGTAATGTCTGTGACGCATACCCCACTATTACCCAGAGCACACAATCAACCCGTATCATACGCACAGACATGCCTAGGCAAAAGCCAGTATGTGGGTAGTACACTACATATTGGCCACTGATAGTAACTATGCAGTGATAGCAGTGAGCTACAGAAGGCATGTTACCCTGCCCATCTGTGTATTATGCACGTACATGCTGACAGTGCACCTCCACCATGTTTCCCAGTGGACACCTGCACCACCTATGGCGCCTTCACATGTGACTCACAGCGGACATACCATGCCTGACAACAAGCCCTGTATGGACAGATGACGCTGACATCAGGGAATTATGTTAGCATGCTATCAATGTAGGTGCAGGGTAAACCTGCTGTCCATTGCAAGTTCCTGCCACAGGTGGGCAAGACTGGCACATCTGATGATGATCTTTGTTCACAACATGGGCCAGACACCCCAGGTACAGTAGCACATGTCACTCTACATGCATGTGGGAGGTGTGCACATCCCAGACACCATCCATGTCATGGACTAAGGAGCACATACATGGCAAGTGATGCACAGCCTTGGCCACATACAGTAATCACCCAGGTGACTGGATGGATGATGCAGTACCCATGTGTGTGGGCAAGTGCAGAAACTACAGGCCTGAGCCACAATGCAGACCATTGTCATGTGGCCTGATGCCAAGTTAGGCCCATCTCCTACCCTTGTACAGCCTGCTGACACAGTTGACCACCACACACCCATGCAGGCATGCACCCATGCATGTCAGAACTGGCACCGTGTGTGTTCTTTTGTATGTTGTATTGTGCGTATGTCCACATCCACACTCACTATAACCCCCCCAGGGCATACTGAAGCATGCTGTCTGACACCTCCTCATACTCTTTGCCCATACGACCTCCGTATGACCCGTGTGGTGCATGTGATACCTGCACATTGATGTGTGTGGCAATCTCACTAGTGGTGAGTTGCACTCCTGGCCCCAAGTGTGTCAATGTGTGTGCGCCCCTGTGTTTGTGCCTGTGTTGATGCTGGCACCTGTTCATACAGACAGGCGCGCGTACGTCACTTACCGTTTATCTACCATATCCCTGTTGTAGATGTCACTCACCATCACATATATGTTCTGAGTGCTCCAGAGCAGGTAACCCATGTGGCACATCCAATAACTGCATCGAACTGTGATAGCACTACATAGTTGTCTGGGGTTTGATACCCTGTGCTGGTGGGTGTGTGACACAAACATGCTTCAGTTTTACTCTCCCACCCCTCCCTTACATGTATTTGCCTCTGTCTGCCTCCCACACTCCCTCTCTGGTGGATGTGGAGACCCACACCTGCTTTGCTTAGGCAGCAGCATGTGTATATTAAGTGGTGCTCATGATCAGCTGATGACCTCTGTACAAATTGCAGCCCTCCCCTAGCTGATTGCATGTGGAACAGCTGTGGTAACATTCCCATAGCCAATTGCATGGAAGCACACTCCAATACCTAGGAACATCATGGTGGTGTTGGCACTTTTCAGTCACTGTGAGCAGTAACTAGATCTGTTGTTTGACAAACAGCATCTCAGGTGGATTGGGGATTTACCGCTAACAACATACACTGTGGAAAGAGGGCAACAAACAGGAGGGGGATGTGCCTGGCCTGACTACAGACTGTAAGTGCTGCTCTACTGCATTTGGAGTAATGTTGGTTTAACAGTGTTTGTCTGGATATGCCTGTCGTACATGTCACAGTACCTGCCATGTCAGTTCCATGTATATGAGTAATCCCCATCTGTAGGGTAATCTGCAGACTGGGCAGTGTTGTGCCTTTGGTTTCATGTGTTAGCCACAGTTCCTCTATCTGTGGAATGCAAAAGGTAGTGTGAGGATTGCATTCTGTAGATGGTGAAGGCTGTGACTGACCTCATATCCCTCATAGGACATATGTTGCAACAAACCCCGTTACAATGATAAATTTATGAGGTTATCACAGCAACATGTCTATACTGGCCCTGTGTAT
>NC_056745.1:701032665-701039844 GCF_019279795.1 Protopterus annectens
GCTGTTGTGGACACATCCGCCATTATTGCAGTTACTGTTGTGTCTATCCCCTCACATAGCTGTCTGTAATACTGTACAGTGTATGTTGTCAGGTTGCTAGTTGTTTACACCATTCACAGTAGTTGAGCGCCTCACACCCTCCTAAGGATAGGGCTATGCCACCGGCATTGGCACACTCATGTTACTGAGGTGAGGATCGCTGTAGAGTGGGGAAAGGGACATACACCCTGCTGTTAGCATGTTCAATGTCATCCACATTGCAGACTGCATATATAGCAATGTGTGGTTGTGCCTATCCTGTCTTGGTGGGATTACATGAGCAACAGATGTGTTACCTGCATGGGGACATACCTCCATGTGTACAGTCTTGTATCTGTACTGCATCCAAACCAAAGGCTCTGTGTGTTGTACCCACCCATGTCATGTACCACCCATTACACTTACTGGTGTCCACTGTAGAAGGCCTGCTGACACCACTACATCCATCAGCCATGTGGCACATGGACAAACAACATAGTCAGAATAGATAATGGTGAAAACAATACAACATTGTTAATTACAGCTGTAATGCATCATGGCTGCACAGCTACACCTTCCAAGATATTAGCATTTCACTTTACTGCTGACATGCTACACAGCATTCCATTGCTACACTGTTGTACAGTGACCCTGTGCATCAGCACCATGTTAGCCTGTCCCTGCATCAATTTTACGGATGACAGGATGTGGCACAGGTATCATCATATGCACAGGGTGTGTTGTTGGTTTACCAGAGGCCTAGGTTGAGCCATACAGTTGACAATGTGCGTGTGTGTGTGTGTGTGGGGGGGGGGGGCTGAGTACGGTTATGGGCCAATGGTGATGTGTGTGCAGGTATGTGGGTGCCCTAGGTTTGTTGTTTGTGTGTGTGTGCCTGCATTCACATAGTTCCACCATGTGGCTGCCCTATACAGGGATTTGTGAGACAGCTGTAGACTGTATCTGGATTTGCAGTTCACCATCTCTGGCCACGGATATGGGACCTGTGTCTGGCAGGGGTGCTACAGGCAGTATCAGGTACAAAGCCAGATCGGGTACTGTCCCCTGAGGTTGACAGATGTCCACTGGATCCAGGTCCCTGCTGGGACTGGCCATCCCCACATGCACATGGTCTGCTATGACAGTTTGTGGACAGCACCTCCCCCACAGTGCTGGGGATGGTATTGCCACTACAGGAGTGGCTGTGACTGGTGGGAAGTCCACGGCAACCTCCAGCTACTGGTGTTGCTGGCATATGTCCACATGGCCGTCGCAACCATCCCGCCCAGTCCTGACGCATGGACATGACATTATGGATGAGATCCAATGTCTCACCCCACCATCTGTCCATGACCTCGGTATAATTATGAATAGCACCTGCTAAGTCACAGATGCTGTCAAGTTACAGAGGTATGATGAGACCTCTGCACCCTTAGACCCTGTCTGGTGTACCGTTCCATTTGTGCCTGTGCCTCCATGACAGTCTGGAACATGCGTGTGGTTGATATAGATGTGGCACGTCTGCCAGGGGCATGATGACCAGCAGTGCTTCGATGAGCACCCCTGAACATCTGTTTATGTGGTACCCCGCCAGACATCTGGCTATGGCTGCTGTGTCCTGACACATGTGCCATAGATACCACACTGTCCTGGCCAGTGCCAACCGTAGACTGTCCCTCAGCTAAGGCCAATGATGATGAGGTATGTAGAGGCAGTGTGACTGTGTGGGTGGATGGGGTAGATACTTGTGGGATGTCATTTGGTGGCCCAGCAGCAGCCCCTGATGACCCTGCCTGTGCCTCAACACACCTATCCTCATGGTCACTGTCTGTATCAGTGACATCAGATTCCGTGCGGAAGGGACCCAGCCCCACCTCGCCACCTGTGAGGGGAAAACAGGGAACAGACTGTAAGACCTGTACATCACCGTTAAACAGTATACACACACACACACACACACACACACACACACACACACACACACACACACACACACACACACACACACACACACACACACACGCAGACATGGCCACACACAGACATACACATATGCATTCGACATACATGACAATCCATACACTCCACCAGACAGCACCTACAGATAGCTCCAGCACCCCCATAACACACACAGTAGCAGGTGATGGTGCAGTACAGTATTAGACACAAACCTGTAATTACACACATCAGCATGCAGGACATGTGGTGCTCAACAGCATGCAGTGCAACTGTAGTCAATCCCCATTACCAGCATTATACATGGCAGTGATGCATGGCATCTGTTAGGTGAAGGCCCTCCCCCTGGAACACACTGCACCCATGTCCGCAGCATTGCTGTGCATCTATTCAGCATTCTGGCATGTACTGTGCACCATACCTCACAGGTGTACACACCATTGCAGGATGTGTATCTGTGTGTCAGTTATGTTTCCTCTGCTGCTCACAGCCTTTGTGTGTTTCTGGATTATATGTGGACATGTGTTTAGTGAATGCCTGATATGTATTCACAGATGTCATCATCTGTGGTGCATGTATGAGTGATAGAATACCACTACACCGACCACAGACACAATGTACTGTATCTATGGTGAGTGTAGAGACCATTATTGACATGGCACTCTCTTCCAGGATGAGCCATGGTGCAGCACTACTGCATATAGCAACACTACACATACTTGATATGTGACATATGACCTAGGCAGTCAATTGCATTACATTCCATATGTGTCAGTTGTGCAGATGCTGGTTGGGATGAATACCGTTTGTGGGTGCATATCTGTGCACACATATGATGGTGTGTAGCAATTACAGCTATGTGTACTACTGCGGTCACTATACCTGGCAGGGGTATAGTAGAATGGGTCATCATCATGAGCCAGTAGTTGGTCAGTCAGGCCTACAAATGTTCCCCAAACCTGCATGTTTGCTAGTTAAACACATTCACTGCCCTTGGAGGTCATACAGTACCATCACTAGTGCCATGGAGTCAGGGTTATGTTTGCCACACTTCCTTGACCTTGACTGTGTGCAGATAGAGCCATTCTCAGTGGGTTTGTCTCCCCTCCAGTGCACTATTGTGTTTTAGGATGACACACCCTCACCATCTCCTGCTACATTGCAAATGCTCGACATCTGTGGCCTACACGTGTCATATTGCAGTATCCCAAACTAGGAACACCGTATGTACTGGCATATTCCCTGCCAATGCAGTGCAAACATGCAGGTGTACAGTGGCACCAGCATTGTAGAGATGGGGATGTCATCCCTTGGTTAGGGTGAGGTGTGGATTGTGCAGCACATGCATCATAACTGCTACTTCCTGGACTTCCCCATCATGGTACTGGTACATCACATCACATTGCAATGCATGGCTTTGGCAATGTCCCACTATTATGCAGGTCATATCTGTATTGAGCCCTGGCTGATGTTGCCTGTAGTACACACAGGTTCATAGGTGAGTACCGGTCTATTGGTCCTGCGACCTATATAAGCCTAGCCACAGGGGTTCCCAGCCATGCACCACCCAATAATGTTTATTCCCCTGTGCCTCTGTCAGGCTGTGGCACAGATATACTACCCAGGGTGAATTCCCCATTTCCCATCCACTTGTCAAGTGTTTTTGTAAAGAGGGCCAATGAGCAGCATTGCCTGACATGAATGGGTAGTCTGTCCCAGAGTGTGGGAATTCCTCAGGACAAGGCCCTATCCCTCCAGTATGTTTTGTGTAATGTGTTGATGAGGTTTAGGACCCTGGAGCATGTGTTTGCAGTAGGAGTGGGACCCTGGAGCATGTGTTTGCAGAGGGAGTGGGATTTCTTTGTGTAGCATGTTCAACTGCTCTGTGTATGACATAACTGTGTATGCTAGGCAGATGTCAGCTGTGCCTGGGCAATGTGCACTGGCGTGCAGCCACAGTTGTCTGCGATGATCTTGTGTATTACATGTGTTTGAGGCTGGTAATCCCATTAGTGAGGTGTGTGTTCTGTCAGTGAACATGTACAGCATGCATTATGGGTAGGTGTGTTAGATGTGTACATGGCCTACACCTTAGCTATGACATGCACAGTGAATTGCCAAGCATAACCTTAAACCATACTCACCGGCATCCGGCCACTGCCTTGCTGATAGCCCAGAGGTACCTTCATTGAGATGAGATAGAGTTGATGCCAGTGGCCACAGCTGTGGCATTGCTTCAGGTTGGGTGCAATATTACAGTAAAACAGCTGAAGTCCACAGTACTACAGATTATGCATTACTGCTTTTCAGTACTACACAGCAACAGACTCGACATCTCACATAGGCATGGTCTACCTGTACAGATGCATACGCAACAGTGGTCTACTGATATGCCCTGGAACCCTACCTGCATGCTCCATGTCTGGTGTGTGGGTAGCACCCACCTCCATGACTGTATATGTCTGTAGCTCTTGTGGGCAGGCAGGTGCCACCAGGCTCATGAGCAGCTTCTCCACTCTGGTGGGGGGGGTGGATGTTATGCCCCCCTGTTGCAAGTTGGTCACCCCTCATGACAGCGGCACGGCGACGTACATGGTGGAGCAGGTCACTACAATGATGATGGACCTGCTCATACGTACGGCTGTGCATCCCCACCTCATTCACCCTGCAGATGACATTGTTCCACATGGCGGTCTGCTTATGCTACTCCTGGCTTGTCCTTGAGAACAGCAGCTGGTAATGCTGGATGATGCTGATGAGTATTTTATCATCCTCAGCGGCACTGTAAGTGGGATTCCTTGGGTGTGCCATTCTCCCTGAAAGACATAAAGAAGGAAATATGTCTGAGCAACTCATATTGCACGTTTACCATAATACAGTACATGTATCAGTCTCCCACCACCATATCAGTTCCAACTTAATGTTCACACAACGCAAGTGGTATGTCTCTGGTTTATCTACCTTTGGGACATGTCTTGTATTGTACAACATTTTCTGCTATGTGTTTATAGATATGCTCCCTGAGGTGACACTAGAGTTGCTGGGCTATTGAGTATTTCACCTGCATGCCATTGTCACTGCTGCTATGTTTCCACATATGCATGTGGTATGTTTGCTGTGTAATTGCTACACATCTGCCATTCTGTGTTATTGGGGATATCTATGCATGCTGTTGGACATGTTCTGGGATTGTGTGTACTATTGCAACCCACATATGTTCCATGACAGTTACGGAACATTTCCTAAGGGACTTATATAAATATGTTACTTCCTTCCCAATTCAGGATTTTGAAAACACTATATTTGTCACCATGGATGTAACTTCATTATTTACCTGTATCCCTAATCATGAGGGTATATGTTGTTTACAAGATTTTCTTGTTAAGTACTCAAGTTTGCCTAGGGATAGGATTGAGAACCTAGCTTTGTTAATGGAATTGGTTCTCGAAAACAATGTTTTTTTGTATGCTGACAATTGCTACAAACAGGTTAAGGGGGTCGCCATGGGCACTAGCTGTGCTAACAGCTATGCCAACATCGTCATGGCGACCTTCGAGGACCAATATATAGTACATAATACACATATAGTATTTTATAAAAGGTTCGTTGATGACCTTTTCTTCTTATGGAAGGGATCTATAGGTGATCTGGAAGCATTCCACAAATGGATTAATTCTTGTAGTAGTTTTTTGAAGTTTACCATCAATTATTCCAAAACAAGCATGGATTTCCTGGATGTTACTGTGTTCAGAATTGGTTCCCAGATTAACACGAAAATACATCGTAAACCTTGCTATAAGCCAGCCTATCTCCATCGGGAGAGTATGCACAATTCACATATTTTTAAGAACATAATAAAAGGTCAAGCGATGCGTGTTTCACGCTTATCAACCTTACATGAGGATTACACAACAGGTTTAGACACCTTACGTGAAGGATTAATCAGTAGAGGTTATCCTCACCTGGAGATTAACAAGGTATATGGTGAGATGGATGGCCTTAGATATACAAGGGCCAAACCCTATTTTTCCAGCCTTCCTGAAACCAATACCACCCATACCCGAACACCTGCTGTTCGGCCGGTTAATATAGTGATACCATTTGGTGGGAAGCTACCTATTGTGCAAAAAGCCATCAGTAAGAACTGGAATATATTAACAGCAGATAAGAAGGTGGCTAGTTTGGTTGGGGAATTTCCATCATTTACCTTTAGCAATATGTGTAATCTTAAACGACATCTTTGTGGGGCCATGACCAGAACCGTTAAGTGTCGGACAGGTTTTGAGAGAACCAGCAAATGTGGCAGTTGTCCACAATGTGCCTTTATTGATCAATCTCATTACTTTAGGCACCCGGACACAGGACATCTTTGGACCATTAATTACAATAGTAATTGTGCAACTAGGAATGTGATATATATAGCCCATTGTGTACTATGTTTCTCCTTTTATGTGGGGAAAACGAACAGATCCCTTAGGGAACGTATACGTGATCATGGGTACTGCCTGAACAGGCAGCAAGAATACAGTGCACTGGCTAAACATACCTTGAATGAAGGGTATTCACACACTTTTTTGTTCCAGGTAATACAAGTTTTGGATGTAGGTTTGAGAGGTGGCAATATAACAAACCTTACTGAGCAAGCAGAACTTGGTTGGATCTGTAGGCTGGCTGCTCACAGAGGCAACGGGCTAAATGAGGTATTGTCCATCAAACCCCACCTCAAGGGCAGAACTCTTAAATAGGTAGATCTGTGAGTAACATTTTTTAGTAGAATTAGCCTTATCAATTAATGGAACATGTTTCATTTTATGATATTCTATGGGAGGTTTTTAAACATTTATATATACCTTGTTGCTTATAGCATCAATCTTTGTTTTTAGAGTTGTGTTATTTGGATGGCATATATATATATATACATTGTATACCAATGTGGCTTCGGCCGCATATTGTTTTTTGTGTTTTTTATATATATACATTGAATTTATATCCCATCACAGATATATCATTAATGTTAATGTATTTTTTCTTAATATGCCTATGATAGGTCTATTTTTTGTACTGTTAGCTCACATTTATATGTTTTAAGTAATTACATTTTTTGGTTGAACTTTCATTCATTTATATATGTATACACATATATATATATGTGTATATATATATATATATATATATATATATATATATATATATATATATGTATAT
>NC_056745.1:701823057-701880557 GCF_019279795.1 Protopterus annectens
ATTGGCCATAAGGACAAATGCATCACCTAAAATGGAATGTATACTCAGAAAAATTGAATATACATAAACAACTGAATGTCAGTCAGCCAGTGACAGGGAGGATGATGTACTGAACCTGACATTGCTGCAGAGACCTGAGGATACAGGCCCAGTGAAACCCAGCTTAGATTGTTTCCAGGCCCACTACCTCTAGTAATTTATTTCCTAACTATCTAACCCCCCTCTCCCCAAGAGACCAATAGTGACTGCATTTTAATTTTCTTTTCTGGAATCAGAAGCTACTTTTCTTTCACCCAAGTATCTATGATCAACATTAATCTAACTCAGACTCCAGAAATGCAACAAAAAAGGTTATGCTCCCAGGTTATCCCTGTCATTTTGATTTAAATACCCCTTAATGAGGTGCCTGATATTATATCTCTTACCTGAGACATCAAAGAACAAAGTTAACCATTTCCATTAATGCAGCAACAGACATATTTGCAGTGGATACCCACCCTACTAGTATATTTGCCAGCAAATATCCATTTTAACTACAAGAAGTTCACAAAGAGTATGTGGGCACATGGTCTGAGTCAGTCACACTCTGATTGTCCTTCCTTCTACTTCCTGCCAGCAGAGAGACAAAAGGACCCTTTCACCACCACAAATGACTCATTTAAAAGATGATGATCTGGCCTTCTTGGGCCAGCTATCTTTTCCCTTGGGGTATGTGACAGTCTCTACTCTGGGCCAGTAATCAAGGAGCCTCAATCCTCACCACTGACACAAGTGAAGGACAGCCACTAGGAGCAAAAATGGATACACACAGTATTTTCAGATGCAGCTGTCTGCACCAAGCACAAAGAGAGTAAACTCCAGATCTGGGGCTGGACTCTCTCTCTCCAGGCCCCAAACAAGACTCCACACTGAACACTTCGGAGCTCTGTGTCCCTCTTCCAAGTAGCTGACACACACACTTGGATATTTGATCTTCACACACACACACACACACACCTGAGAGAGGCTGGCACAGATTTACCAGTTGCGCCCCCCTCCCCCCTGCCCAGACTGTAAGGTAGTTATGCTGCCACCACTCAGCTACTCTAAGGCTGTTACAAAGGTACCCAATTATACTGAGTAAAATTAATACTAGACCAGTGCAGCTAGGCTTTGAGGAGCGGCCACAGTGTCACTAAAATAAGATTAAGTACTCTTAAGATGTTAAAAGTGTTATTTTAACCAATTGGAACAGAACAGAAAAATAGCACAAAGACCAGAAACTGTTACCTCCTCCAAATTTTCATCAAAAGTCCATTTATTCAGTGATAAATATACTTGTAGCAACAGTTAGCAGTAAACAATCTTTCTTTTATTAAACAACAAATAGCAGCAGAATAATCTCTTAGTGCCTCGGCTAGAACAGCCTTTACAGAGTAAGTTATAGTTGAAAAGACTCACTTTTTATATAGCACAATGTACATTCTGAACCCAATTAATTACTTATTCTTCAGTTCAGTCAATTAATTAAATAAAAATAAATGAATATTTAAAAAGCCCTTGCATTCAAATAAAACATGTGTTCTCTAAAAGACCAGCCACAATGAAAGGATCATAAATATTTAATAGTAAATAAAAGTAATAATAAAATAGAAAACATGAGAATATTGAATATCTAGTATCTAAACACCAGAGTTTCAGTCACAAGAGATAAAATAACACAGTTGGATAGATTAACACAGGTGCAGAAAAAACAATGTGTAACTATTCTCACTATTTCCTGACTGACTAAATAATTACTGTTCTGTAGTTAAGTTACTTACTGCAGCAAGGCAAGATGATGAGTGTTGAGTTGCTTACTGCACAAAGGAACAAAGAGGTATGTGGTTGTGTAAGATACCTGTGAGAGATCTTTCCTGTCAGGTTCCAAAAAACAAAGTGCTGCTACTAGAGTTTCATCATATATCTTACTAATATCTAAAAAATCATTTCAGTGCTGGTTATAGAATGACATCACATCTGGTCACCTGACTCTGGTACAGTACACACCCAGAGCTTTGCAAAGATCTGTTGCAGCATCTGAAAGCTAAAGAACAATTCAAAAACTTCCATCCTTTCAAGGTAGCATTTAGTTCACTCCTAAGGACAGTACAGTAAGATTCCTAGTTCTGGTTTTCCAGACATTTTTATCTCTGGCTGCAATTAGTCCTATAAGATAAAATCTTTATAGCCTAAACCAACCCATTTAATTTTCAAACTATTTTTTAAAATTAGATGGACAGAGATTAACAGTTTCCCTTCCAGATGTCTCTGTTAAAATATATATATTTAATCAGTTACAATAGTACCATCTGATGTACCTGTATATCTCTTTTCTGTCCATCAGTACCTACTGTTGATGCATTTTTAACACAAGCAACTGTGCAAATATATTTTAACACAAGCATCTGTACAAATCAATGTGATAATCAAATGACATAAAATTCTTTACAAAACACCAGATAGCTATGCTGGCATATGTTACACATTCACTGCTCTACTCTCCTTGGCACAGATATTACTACCTCGTATCATCATAGGGTATAATACAGATGATGAGAAGACCACCTCATTTTGTTCTCCACCTGAAGATGTCTCACATTCATCTAAACCTTGAACTTGATGATGTAACACTTTAAATGTAGAACTGAGAAAATATTGGATACACTTAAAAGTTATTTAGAATTCTTGCATCAAGATGAATTAAAGCCCACTGCATTTCACCGTGTATTAAAGGTGTTTTAGTTCATATTCAGTAGTGCTCATGCACAAGTGCTTGCATAAGTGCTCACACATGTGTGTATATATATATACACACACATACACACACACAGACACACATGTGGAAAGGGTCATTATAAACGATAGATATTATTTCTAAATAGCTTTAAAGCATTTGACATTATTTCCTGCTATCTTTTGTTACTGTATCCAAATAGATTTAACTTTGCTCTGAGTGAAAATCCATTTTGAAGTTTATTACAAGTATTAAATTGCTTTAAATAGTAGAGTACATGATGTGTTAATGCTTTCTGAATAATAATACTAAATTACTAAACATGGCCAGTTTTAAGTTGTCCTTCCAGTTTCACAGGTGAGAGCAATTTTTTTTTTTTTTTTTTTGGAAGATGTAGCCCACTTTTATGCAAGAGATGAAATTCAAATAATTAGCCTGCACTCATTTCACAGACTAGTAATCTCTGCACATTAATTTAAACTTCTTGATGCATTTCACAAATAATGTTATATAATTTCCCCAGAGGTGCCAAGGAAATTAGTCTAATAATGTGATTTTCATATTTACCTCTGTATATGCTGAAGTAAGAATTTGAATGGCTTTGAAGTGAAGTTTAAATAGATGCTTTTTTGTTTTTGAGAAACCTCAGTAGAACTGTTAGCTACTTCAAGGGTTGCAAAATCTTTGTGAAAGATTATGCACAGATACATATGTGTTGCGCATCTTTAGTAGCAGCACTTGATTTATTTTTATATACTTATTTGTATAATTGATAAGCATTGTAGTTTCAGAAATAATTGCAGCCTGCCTTGAAAGCATTTGTGTTTCATTCTTTCTTTCTTATGTCAGATAGTTGATTTTAAAAGTGAGGAAATCATCATGAAAGTGGAATTTCTCAGAGATAACTAGATAGACAAAATAAACCTAAACAGTTGGACAGTTGTTATGAAGAGGTCAATGAGAATTCCCCTTTAGATGGGGTGCTTGTGAGGAGGTCAGAGAGACTAATGAATCTGAGGCAACAATTGCAGGACTCCACGGGAATAAGGAATAACTCCAGGATTACCATCTAACAAGAGGGCGAATGAGAGAGAGGGGTCAAGGGAGAGGGTGGAAGTGGTAGAATGTTCTGAAGTGTTATGCAAAATACTTGTGAATGAAACTGGTGATTTTAAAGTGTACAATTTAAGTGACTGTGAGATTGCAGCTCAGTGGGCTAATTTGTTTCAGAAGGAGCTCATGTTTGTACTAGCTGAAAACACCAACGACCAGCAAACCACGATACTCGACACCAGACACCAGAATAAATTCCAAATGATACTTTTATTATATTAACATATTCAATATCACCAGACTGGTTTCGGCTATCCAGCCTTCCTCAGTGGATTAGAAAAACTCTTTAAAACACAGATTGCTCTCAAATATATATATTGGTCCCCAATAGAAACAATGGTATAGCCCAACCTAGTGGATTGCTGGTCGTTGGTGTTTTCATGACTGTGGTCTGACCGTGCACGCCATCCTTGCGAGGCATTAAGTTTGGTTGTACTAGCTGAGCCAGCTAAAATTGAAGTAGCCCTGTTGGATATGAAATTGTTTGTTAGAAAACTCAGTTTTGGTTTTTATATGATGAAAGTATTGTTTGTATAAACACTTCCTACGGTTGTAAGAGTCATAGTAAATTCAATCCACCTTTGCATCCAATAGTCTATTTGAGCAATTTTGCACAAATGATATCAGGAGGCTACTCTCCCATAAGATGAATTACCCCTCCGATTTGAGTCACAATGAGATGGGTTTGCTGAAGCAAATATCTAATAGCAAGTCTATTAGGGCTATGAAACCCAGTAAGGGTAGGGGACTAATAATGGACAGCAACGATTTTGTCAATAGGATGTTGACATTTTTATATTCTGACTTCTTTGAGGAGGTTTTGGCAAATTAAATGAATATTGCCTATAGATCAATTGATGTTATGTTAGACCACCTGGTTCTTAATAACCAGATCAGTTTTGCCAAACTTGATTTTTTTGAGAATTAAGTCCTCCAGAACCCCTACAATTTTTGGCATCCCCAAGAGTCACAAAAATATGTTTGAACCTCCACTAAGACCTATAGTGGGTGCTAGGGCATCCAGAACCTTTCCTTTGGCTAAATTTATTGACCATCATATAAAAGGCCTCCTTGGTAAGTTTAGTTATTTGTTTAAGGATTCCTGGGATTTTTTTGTTGAAGGTTTCAAACAAATACTACTCTGATGATTACTCATCACCATTGATGCCCAAGATCATTTTTCAATAATCCCTCGCAGTGAAGGTTTGGAGTTGTTTTATGATTTTCTGTGTGTTAATTCTGGGTTTGATCATAGTAGGATTCCTATGTTTAGAACACTTATGGAGGCCATACTTGAGAACAACTTTATAACATTTGGGAATCAACTCTTCAGGCAAAAAGAGTTGTGGCAATGGGGGCTGCATGCACACCTGCTTTTGCTAACATTATTTGACCCAATGGGAAAATAACTTTGTTTTCACCTCTGAATGTTCAGACAACTTGTCCTTCTACAGGAGTTACTTGGATGATATTATTATTCTTTGGACTGGAACTAGGGGTCAGCTATATCAGATTTTTTTACTTTTTAAACTCTTAGTACCCAGTTTCTGAAATTTACTATTGAAGTCAGTGATGATAGGGTTTACTATTTGGATGTTTCCCTTACTAAAGATAGATCTCAGAAACAATTTGATTCTACTTTATATAGGAAACCTATGTACTCTAATTACCTGCTCCATTTCCAAAGTTGTCATCCTTCTCACCAAACAAATCTGTGGTGAAAGGCCATTGTGTCAGATTAAACCCGTATGATCAGTAATGATCACATGTTCTAGAATGAATGTGAGATTCTTAGAGACATGTTTGTAAAGAGAGGCTACCCTAATGAATTTTTAGATCCAATTTTTGATGAAGTTAAAAACAAAAGACAAATAGGACATTTTTTTCCTTTACTAGGGTTGGCCGATGGAGGTGAGGTAGGATCAAGGGTGTATCAACCTGTCACTCAAGATAATATAACCAACTACAATAAAACCCTGGTTATGCCATACAGTCTGCACTTTGAGGGCATTAAAAATATAACATCTAAGAACTGGATATTTTTGACAAAGACCAAGACCATCATAATAAGGTGGGGCACAAACCAATAGTAATATACAGAAAGGACCTTTGCTTTAAGAACATGTTAGAAATATCCCAAGAACTACTACGAAAGGGGCTATTATAAAATATGGGCATTGTTGTCAATGTAGGCACATTTTGGAAGGTCTGGTAGTCAATATTCAAAATTATGGAGTTAGTGGCCTAAGCCGTAAATGTTATTGCCACAGTAAAGGGCTGGTTTATGTGGCTAGATGCCAGGGCTGTGATTGCTTTCATATTGGTAAAACAACAAAAATGTTTAGGACTAGGATTTGCCAACACTTGTATGACATTCAAAGGGGAACAGATTCTAACTCCCTTGCTAAGCATGTGAAGAACTACCCTAGCCACACATTTAAATTTCCTGCAATCGATCAAGTTGACCTGGGACCTAGAGGTGGTCCATCTGATCTTTATCTCGAGTATAAAGAGTTACAGTGGCAATTAAAATGTAATGCCACAGAATTTTTGGGCATCAACGAAGTGCCTTCCATAAGTAGTGTCTTGAAACTGAAAACTGATTTCTTTTTATAGAAATGTATTTTTATATAGGCAGTATTTTTTTATAGTTAGTTTTTCTTCTATTCTGCCTGTTTTAAATTTTTATAATGGGTCTTTTGTGTTTAGTTCATGATTTGGATATTTAGGTATTTTACATTCTTTCACAGTGGGAATGTGAATTAACAGGACATGTTCTACGACAATATATTTGTAGTCAGTATTATTAGTGTGTCTTCTTTAAGAATAAAATCCAGTGATTTAATTGATTTTAATTGACCTGATCAGGCAATACTGTTAGGATTAGTTTAACAGAATGACATGTGAAGTTTTTATTGTTCTGATGAAGTCATGGTGTATTACCGATGAAAATGCTTAACTTTTTAATAAATGGTAACATAGTTTGTGTTCCTCCTGTTCTTTTTGTTTTTACATCTTTAAAGGAACATGTTTTATCCTGTGTTTCTAGAAATAGGAGATAGTGTTATTGGAATGGGCAAGGTTAACCTATGGCTTTGTGGTAAGAAAAGTGGTATTTTGCATGTTAGTACAGCACTGAATCTTGATGAGCTGAGAACAAATGTCCAAAGCAAACAAAATGCTGAATTATGATATGGTGGGGATATTCTAGTGACAGGGCAGTTGTTATGCCATTAAACAGGGTACTGATAAGAATATTTCTAGAAGGTTATGGGCAGTTGTGGAGGCCAAATCGAGAAAGAGAGAGAGTAAGCTGATGGTGGGGAGTGCAAAAAAGGGTTACTGTTATTATAATTATTATTATAATTATAATTATTATTATCATTATTAAAGTAGGAAGTATGGGGAGCTAATAAAAAGTCTGACTGTTTTAGCATCAATCCAAGAGAGCTGCAGGGTATAGTACATGTGCCTATGATGTTAAGGAAGCCATGTGAGTGAATACAGATGAGAGAAATCTCTGTAGTGCAGAGAAGAGGGCACATTGTTTAGAATGAAGGCTTTTCTGGAGGCCAGCTCACCTTTGCCGTGTCATTGGGATGCAATCAAAAACATAAAGCACCTGGAAAAAAGCCACATTATAAGGAGGGCATGTAGACAGTCTTGTTTTTAATACAGATTAATATTTAGATTTTTATCCATTATACTCTGTTATTTGTATTATTTTTATCTAAGTGGCTCACTAATATTTTACTTTAGGAGATGTAGACTCCACACAGAAGGCACCAAAGCTGAGAGCTGAACTCATCATTGAACTTTGAGGCAGTAATTCTGATGAGTGTGCCACTCTTTGCTGAAGTTAAGTTTTTTTTATATATTTTGTATCATGTCAGATATGAGAAAGCATTTTTAATAGAAGGGCAGTAGCTAAGTGAAATTAAATTCTTAAGTGGATGCTGCAGTATAAGGCTGCTTTGATTTTAAAAATGGTTATGAGAGGTAAGTGGAAGAAATAAGGCACAGTCGCATAGTGTAGGTAGTATTATCATCTCATAGCATTGATTCTGTGGTCTGGTTCTTGGTTGGGGGTGCCTTCTGTATAGAGTCAGCATGTTCTCCCATTGTTCATGTGAGTTTTCTCTGAGCATTCCACTTTTTTCAGACATCCTAAAGACATGCAGTCTGTAGATAGTGACTCTGAATTGTTGTAGGTGTTTGCAGTGTGTGTGCGTTTGTGTGTTTGTGTGCAAGTAAGAAGAAAGGTCTGGCAATCTACTTCCATTCCTAACTTGCTGAGTAAACTATGGGGATGGTAACAGCTGTTCATGGGGTCACTACAAGAGTCAGATGTGGCTCAGCAGCAGTGGTTTTAAAGAGACAGGAGGCAATTTTGGGGTCCTAGCTACAAAAGTAGACAGACTAGACTTTCTCCTTTCGTCCACACTATACATCTTTAAGCAGTCCTTTCTCCTTTCTTAGTTTTAGGTTTCCTGTTGTGCCACTGTTGTTGTTGCAGTAAGATGTTTCATCGAAAGGTAAATTCTTGTTTCCCACTTACATTGAGTATTCCCTGTCCAATGTACCATCTGACATTCTTGGTCGTCATTAACAGGTCCAGGGTATTCAGTCTCTTGTTAGAGAGATGCAGTGCAGCCTGTACGAATGGCAGATGTTTGAAAAAAAAATGTGGCTGAATAAGCTTAATGGGTTGTCTAAAGCATCAAAATTGTATGGGATTTTTTTGAACATACTGAAATTTTTGTAGTACCTAACAGCAAGAAGTTCCTAGGTTTGATTCTCGGCTGGGGTGCCTTCTGTGTGGAGTCTGCATGTCCTCCCTGTGTTCACATGGGGTTCCTCTAGATGCTGCGGTTTCCTTCCACATTCCAAAGATGTGCAGTAGGTGGATTAGATACTCTAAATTAGCCATAGGGGTGTGTGTGTGTGTGTGTGTGTGTGTGTGTGTGTGTGTGTGTGTGTGTGTGTGTGTGTGTGTGTGTGTGTGGAAGAACTACAGCTGGAGGGTTAGCCACCCGGTGGTGTAAACCTTGGCTGTAGATGACTGTCACTGGTGAAGTGACACCCCAACCCCATGTGCAAAGTGGGAAAAAGGGTTTGTTGATGGATGGATTCTGCTGCTTGAAAAGGACTCTGAATGGCAGTACATTGAAATGGTGATGAATTACCAGTGGGGTAGGTTATGGTATGCCAAATTCTTTCATTCTACATTTCCTTGCTTTATACATTACAAGTTGAAAAGGGAAGTGGATCTCTCGGTGGACACAAGGCAGAGAAACTAATCCTTGGTAGGATGTTAATTTATCAGAGGACACCCACATATACACACACCTGGAGGCATTTTAGAGGACTGCCAGTTCACCTCTGCCATGCTGTTGCTATGTGGGAGGAAACAGAGCACCTGGCAAAAAGACACATACATAGGGAGGACCTGTAGCTATAGTTTTGTTTTTCATAGATGCCGATATTTATGTTTTTATACATTATACTGTATTTACTTACATTTTATTTGGTATTATTTTTTCTAAGTGGGTGAGTAATGTCTATATTTAGGAGCTGTAGACTCCACATGAAGGCACCCTAGCAGAGAACTGAACTAGAGAACTAAACACTGTACGAAAGTAGTGCTAATGACTGTGTCACTCTTTGCTAACGTTAAGTGTTTGTTGTGCTTTTTGTCATAATATAATAAGTGGTTATTTGGCATTCTTTTGTGATATGCCTAATCCTGTTGGGTCTTGCATTTTCTTACCTTACTTTATTTATTTTACTTTTGTTTACCGAGTTAGTCCCAAAAGACATAGCTTGTCTTCAAGGAAGACCAAAGTGACTTTCATAATGACAAGGTAAAATTTGGCTAGAAAGTCTTTTAAGTCTAGCTCTGGCAGATCAGACCTCAAGTTTAACATCTCTTCCAGTGGTCAGCCAACCCCAGCAGCAACCTACCCCATTATTCTGTACTATGGTTTCAATGTTGCAAAAATAAATCCAGACTCCTGATGTGGGAATAGAATCCATAGAGTTCTGGTTCTTCCATCATCAAATCCAAATGTGCTACCAGTTGAGCTGCTGACACTGGGCTGGGCTGTTTGTTGGAAAAACTAATCTTGAATCCATTAGCAAAGTACTGGAGTTTAAGGTCTGTACTGCACAGGTCTGGATTTGCCAATGTTTTGGGTTTTATCTCCTACACTTCAGGCCTAGAATAATGTCCAATGCTATCATCAGTGGTGGTTTTGTTACACCAAAATGGTCTATGATAATAATGTTATATTTCTGGCACCTAAGAGTTTGTATATGTGAAGTACAGTGCTGACTATAATGTCATATATAATATAATACATTGGGTGTCCGAGCATTTGTTTATTTATAAGCTGTTTGCATCCTATGAACCCAAAAGGATATTTCATGCAAATGAGATGTCTGATGTAGCAGGTGCTAGACAATTTTGTGAACACGAGCGGATGTGGAAGTACAGGACATTAAATTGCCTACACTACTTTTTATGTAGAGAACCCATGAAAGCACATGAGCCACATAAACGGAAGCTTACCACACATCTTGTTATACAGTTAACTCTATAGGTAAAGGAATTTTCTTCTGCTTCGCAACTTCAGTCAGTGAACTAGCATCTTGGCTAAATATGCATTGCTGTATACTTGGTTCTCAACTGTCTGGCATCCCTGCAATCTGTTACTTTGCAATGTCTTTATATATGCGTAAACAGCGATGTGTCTGTTCCGGATCTTTGACCCAGTTTCTTATGAAGATACAGTACCTTGTGCATATTGCCAACTCTGATTTATTCCCTGATGGGTTGCAAGTCTTAATTAATTATTATCCCTGGACTGGGTCAGGAATTTTTTTTTATGTTTATAATGTTTATTTTTTTTTATGTTTTTAATATATATATATATATATATATTTATTTTTATTTATAATTGTTTTTATGTTTATTTTATATTTGACAAAAATGTCTTTTTCTGCAAATGTTCAGTTTACCCAACCTCCAAAAGGGCTAATAACTTTCTGTTTAAATGTTAACTCACTAAAAGCTTATTACATAATGTATTATACTTCTGTAAATGTTTTAATTGTTCTGTACAAAGCTTTGTTATTCTTTTGTAATATGTAACTTGCAATATTTGGAGTTTTTCTCCCAGGGCCTCCACTGAAAACGGGCTCTTTATGGCCCAGTGGACTTCCCTGATCATCAAACTTAATGTTTTGTGTCCCAGGTTGTGGAACTTTTTTTCTATTGTTATTGTTGGGTCCTGCAAGCATTTGCTGTAACACTAGGTGTGGGTCTATATTGCATCCTCGAAATCCATCTTCATCGAATATGAATTCAGCAACAGCTAAACACAGAAATTTACTTCAGCGAACCACAGAATCGTACTCTGGGTAAGGAAACACTTGCCCCCTAGAACACTGCAACACATACCGCACTAAATTAAACCCACCCACCTGGGCAAATTTGCCCCCACACCCCACCTAACTATTTATACCAACTCCAAGATCACACTACAGTGGTGAAAAGGCCAAAGTTGTGGTGTCAGCCAAGTGTTTCCATACCCTGAGTAAGATTTCACTGTTCATGAAAGTAAATTTCATTGTTTAGGTGTTGCTGAATTCATATTCAATGAAGATGAATTTTGAGGATGTAATATAGACCCCTAGGTGTAATGCCCTTGGAAGTTACAATATATGTGTCTGTCATGATATTCATAACAAAATATTAACACATTCGAAGAATTATATAAAATAGTTTTTTTAATTTAATTAAGTCGAACATCTTTTTGACACTTTAGCACACCAGGCCTGTCTGTCAGTACCTGCTTCTATAATTTCCTGCAAATTTGTATTCATTACTTTAGTAGTGCTGTCTACACCTTAGCCTCAGCCAGCTCTTCTTCTTTTGCCTTGGATTTTTCCCAGCATCCTTGATTGCTGCAGTGAATCCTGATTATATAGCCTAAATATGAGTTTTAGTATCAAGCTTATTCATAGTCTTAACTTTCACAGCCTTATGTTACCACTAGAAAAATCACACCTTTGTGATAATGTGATGTATTTTCTTTAGGGACCTTTGTTGACAATGTGATGTCTCTGCACTTTAAAATCTCTTCCAGATTTTTCATTGCATTCATTCCAAGAGATGTCTTTTAATATGCACAGATTGTCGAGCCAGAAAAATAAAATCTGTCCCTGCATCCACTTATTTCTAATCTATTTGCAAATAATTGATAGGACTAGATGACATGAAATATTTTTTTTTTTTTTATGTTGAACTCTTTCTCACTTTCATCTGTCAGAGAAAAATCATTTACATATGTGAGGTTGTTAATATTTTTCCTGGCAGTTTGGATGACTGCATCTGATCTGATATCCCAGCACTTTACTTTTTAATTTACACAGTTAATATATTACACATAGTGACAATATATTGCCTTGTTGTACTGCTTTCCCACTCCTAAATCATTGTTATTCCATATTTAGTACTTAATGTTGCTTCTTGATCTACATGCAGATGTCTTAACAGGCAAATAAGGTAGTTCAATATCCCCCCAATTTGCTATGTTCCACACAGTCAAAGGCTTTAAAGTAGTTATTAAAGCAGAAGTAAACATTTCTCTGCTGCTTCTTTCCCCTTTAAAACCAGCTTATACATCTGGCATTTCTCAGTCCGTGACAGAACAACATGGTTTGACCACTAGATGTTCTTATTCCTACAAGACATGAAAGAGTTAATGTTGACTCTGGGAGAGAGAGAGGATGGACTCTGCATGTGAGCCTGCGTAAAAACTTGGAGTAATGGAGCAACAGCAGTTCATTACTGTTTTGCAGTGAAATCAGAATGGGGAGATCTTAAAGAAGACGACACTGACCAGAACATATAACCGGAAAGTGTCTGTAGACAAGCTCTAAAGAAGAGAAAAAGAATGTGAATTCCTGAATGTAATTTTTCTTCATCTAGGGCAACTGTAAACAGAAAGACAGGGAGTGAAAAATGAACCTCTTGAGACTGATTTCTTGTTTACCATGTGTGGTATGGTGTGACCGAGGAACTGAGAAACATGAATGCTAAAGTCTTCTAGTTTGTCAAGCAAGAAGAACTAAACCTTATCAAAGGAACTGTTCACATCTGGTTCATCTAAAGACAGTGTCGGAGAAGTTTCAATATAAAATACAGTGCTTGCCAGCCAGCTAGAGACCACAACTGTCAAGTGAACTGTACTTCATTAAGTTTCTTATGAAAATTTACCAATGAAAGGTCATTTATGTTGCTAGTTTTTTTTTTTTTCAAATAAATAGCCCATCAGTTTTATTTTCTATCAATACTTTGTGAAAGGTAGTGAATGTATTTATTTGAAGCTACGAATTTCTATGTACTGGATGACAGTCCATATATTGCTGGAGACAGGGGAGCACATAGGATATTTTGCACGGGGGTGCAAACCAGAGCCTCCCCCTCGCAGCCATTCCCATGTCCCATTACTTGGCTATTTCTCCCCAGTTGCCATAAACACGGTTTAAAACTCTCAGAATGCATACTGTTTATTCTTTACTTTTACAATGAATACAGATATTTGGATTTAATTTACAACTTTTATTTCAAATTTTATAGCACAAACACTGGTAGACGTTTGCTAAACAAAGTAATAGTCTTACAATGAAAATAGACTTGGCATTAAAACGTCTCTGCCTTTGAAACTCACATTCACTGAAACAGCACTGAAACCCAAATTCAAACAAAGTGCATCTGGACAGTGGCGGGTTAAATTTACCTTTGGGTTGTTTTCATATCATAGACATCTTGCACACATTTTTAGGACCATACAAAAGTTCTATGATTCCCCTTCCTGATTGTATTCATTTTAATGTATAATAATTGACTTATATCTCTTGTATAATAAATACAGCACCACTTTGGTGTTTTAAATTTATAGTTTTGAACATTTTTCCAGTAAGCAATGAAACAAAACTTATGAACCAATAATGACAAACTGCCCAATTCAAAAGATTTCAACCATAAAAGGCCACTCAAACTTCTTTCATTACAATCCACCAATATCAGTCAATATGCACAGTCTCTGCAGAAGTAAAAATCATCTGAATAATTCCACATTAAAGAGATCTGAAACTAAAAAGAGGTTGTTGCTAGAAAACAACTTTATATTTCAGTGTTTCATCTACAAGTTCAGCATTTGCTGCCCTTGAAGAATAAATTGGCTTTGTTGCATTAAAATAAATGGTATGCTAGTATATTGCAATAGGGAATTGGTGGCAAGCTGAAAAACAGGTTCATAGTTACTAGGCATCTCATCCAAAGGATGACATACTCAGGACTGCAACACCCCACCCCCTTAAAATGCAAGTCTACGTGCTGTGGAAGCAGAACCTACAGCACTCTGCATCAAGATGCAAGTAACATTGCTTTAAAATTCTATACCACAGTAGTGATACCATTTGCTAAACAAAACAGTTGCACATTTTAAGCAGACTTGGCATGAGCAGCAGTAAACTTCTCTTCCATTGAAGCTCACAATTCCTTGAAAATGCACTTGGAAAATAAATTCCAACTGCTAACTCTAACTAGGGCATTTCACTCTCTCTCACACACACACCTCAGCATCTTAGTGCAAGAAATCTGGACAAAGCCTAAAATAAATAGAGACAGATTATAAATATAGCTGCTACGAACTTAGAAAATTGCTAGAATAATAGGATTTGTGTTAGTGTGCATTTTTCTAAAGGATGATGTCTAAAACTCAAATGTATGTCATTATTTAACAACTTCAATCCTTTTCAGGAGGAATATGGGGCAAAAATCTGGACATTGTACAAAACCCTGGAGAGCTGAAGGTTATGCTATCTCCCTCTTAGACACACACCACGCACACCAAACTACCTCTCAATCTCTTATCACAAGAAATCTGGACATAGCCTGTTATAATGTTGGGGCCAAAGGCCCAAACCTAGGAACTCATTTGAAAAGTTGCTAGAATAACAGGATAGGTTCATAGGTTCATACTAGGCTATCTGCCCGAGGGCATTTACAAGCCTAGCCCATCGTTTTGTGGCTTACGCCACCCCTTTAGTATGGGGAACTATACCCATTATTTTGCTGTGCCTCTGTCGAGCAGTGACACTGAGGTAATCCCTGGGGTATATCTGCGATCTCCCATCCATTGGTCAAGATTTCTCTTGAACAAGGCCAGCGAGGTGCTCTGCCTCACATGTACCGGGATTTTGTTCCACAGCATAGGGAGTCTTTGGGTGATGAATCTATCCCTCCAGCACGTCCTATTAATAGCCGTGTCGAGGTTTAAGTCTCCCGCCCTTGTGGCTCTGATGGATCTAGATTTTTGAGGTGAAGCATATTCATCAAATCTGGGTTTGACATGGCCTTGTATGTTAGGCAAAGGTCACCTCTGAGCAAGCGGTGGCGACTGAATAGAGCTGGAGTTCTTTCAGTCGGGCAGCATAGGATAGATTTTGAGACCCTTTATCCTTTTGGTGAGGAACTTTTGTGGCCTCTCCAGCTGCTGCAAGTGTCGGGTCAGATACATTCCGAATGGGGCATTGTACTCAATCATTGGTCTGATGAGTGATGAGTAAAGGGAGACTATAACCTCCCTTGATCTAGATGAGAATCCCTTCATGATAAGGTGGGCAATGTAGAAGGTCTTCCTAACTACTTTAGCTACATGGGTGTCGAATGACAGACTACTATCAACCTGGGTCCCCAGGTCCCTGATAACTTCTTCTGTGCTCAGTGGATTGCCACCTATTTGGTAGCTAGGGGTAACCTTGTTTTTCCCGAAGGGTATGACTATGCATTTTTTGGCATTTAACTTTAGGCCGTGGCTGTGGCACCAGTTATCCGTTTCTGTGAGACCCTTCTGAAGGATATCTGTGTCAGATGTGTTTTCTACTATGGCGCCCAGTTTGCAGTCATCTGCAAACTTTGTCAGCCATAACCCTCCTGTGTTTGCTTGTACTTCGGAAAAGTAGATGCCAAACAAGAGTGGGCCCAGGACTGAGCCCTGTGGGACACCACTTGTGACAGGCTTTGAGTCTGACATGGCGCCAGCAACTCTGACCCTGTGGGTTCTGTCACTCAGCCAGTTTGCAACCCATCTTGTGATGTATGGGTTAACATTTAAGCTGATGAGTTTTTCAATGATACCCGAGTGGGGTATTGTATCGAAGGCCTTAGCCAGATCGAGGTAGGCTGTATGGACTGCCTTTCCCTCATCAATGGCTTTGGTGACTGTTTCGAAAAAGTCAACCAAGTTTAAAAGGCATGATCTGCCTTTGACAAAGCCAAACTGGGTTGGATCCAAAGTCTGCAAATTCCCTATGTCTTTATTTATGAGGTCCATTATGATCCTCTCCATGGCTTTGTGTTAGAATACATATTCTGAAGGATATGAAGTCTGAAACTCAAACGCGTGTCATTATTTAGTAACTTTAATCCTTAGTTCATCCCAGTGTTTTGTCAAAAAATAATTTTTTTGAGGAACAGACCAAAAATATAAGGCAAAAATCTGGACATTCTGTGAAAATCTGTACAGTTAAAAGGTATGAGTCACACACATACATTCCCCTACCTCCTTAGAAAGTGGATAGAACAACAGGTTTTTCATTAGTATGAATTTTCTGAAGGATATGAAGTCTAAAACTCAAATATCTGCCATTATTTTCTGACTTCAGTCCTCATTTATTTTCCAGAAAAACACACTTTTATGAGAAACAAACTGAAAATATGAGGCAAAAATCTTTAACTGTGAGGTATGACCCCCCCTTACACACACTCACACTCACACTCACACACACACACCCCTACCAGTACTTGCGTATTAATGCAACCAGGAGCCAAATCTTCACGTGTCAACTATCCTCACAGTATCCTAGAAGAAAAGTATAGTGCGCCATGTATATTAAATTAAATTAACATAAATTTAATATTTATATGTGTGTACATTGTGTAACGCATTCATAGTCATAGAACTGGTGTGTATAAACAAGAGTAAGGTGGAGGATAAGAATTTGTAATATAGATTTGTGAACCATGTTGTAAAATAATGTGCATTATTGTAGTATGTTCCTTACTTGTTTAACAGTAAATACTCAAAAACGGATATATATGAAACTGTATGAAGTCTTTCCTTTCTGCATTACAGTTTACAGGAAAAAATGTAAGGAACTTAAAATGTGTCAAAAAAATGTGAAATGCCGTACACTGATATATTCACGTTTTAGAACTGTATGAGAAACTTTTAGTGGCTGTCTGATGGGAAGGCTTTACTGCTGATCAGTTATATTTCATCTGATTCCACTAGAAGTCAAGGTGGTTTAAGTTACAAAACACAAGTTCATGGCATCGGGCTTAAATCATGGTTTCCTAATCAATTTTATATAATGTGTTTAATATGATCGCTTTCCAATGTTATAAGCCTTGTAGGACACTTCACAGACGTAGAATATTTTCAGCAATTCATTGGAAATGATCACCTGTCTTACTTCCGGTGCAGCTTACAACAGTATATAAAATACCCAAACCTTGCTCTTACTTGGATGCTTAATATTTCTCAATAAATCACTGATCAAGAGAGAATCCTCTTGTAAAAAGGACTGTACAAATATTCACGCCAATGTTTTACTTGAACGTTAACGTGAACAGTAGGGAAAACAATCTGGCTTCACAAGTGTGTGTGTGTGTGTGTGTGTGTGTGTGTGGTCAGAAAAATGAGTGAATGCCTAAATGAACAGCAAAACAAGCGTAATAGTAAAGTACAGTTCTAAAACTTTCAAATTGTATTGCAGTTCTCCAGGAACTCACGGAAAATGACCCAGTACAAGCTTGCTGTTTCTGATATGCCTCCTTGTTGCAAAATACCCCTTTGCCTCCCTCTTACTTGCACACAGACACACACACAAAAACCCCTACCTTTACCTACCTACTTTTTCCATACACACATGCACATCCTTACCTACCTACTTCTTACATCCACACACCCCTGCCTACCTATTTCTTACACCGACACCTCTTAAACACATACATGCACACAACCACCTCTCACTTGTATATTTGTCCGCAGTCCAAATGTCTTCTGGAATTCAAATTCCACATGGCTGAGAAGATGAAGACGTAAACCATTTTTTGCACAGGCGTAGCCGTTTGCATCTGTGCGACTGGATGCACAGTGCATTAACAACCTTAAAAAAAAAAAAAAAAAAAACTTTTTTTTTGTTAATTAAAATAAAATTAATCTCCCCGCCAACCAGTTCCAGGGGGTGCACGTGCACCTGCCTATGGGCACCCTTGGCTGAAGACTTCCTTACTAGGTCTTAAATATTATTTTGCCAACTTATGAAATAGCTGTGATTGTTTAAGAATTTGTTCACTGTTTTTTTAGCATTGCCCTTTTTTGTATGTTGGAATATAAATTGACCTTTTCCAGTCCATCATACCTCTCAATTGTTCATATTTTCGCAGAATGTCCAGATTTTTGCCTCATATTTTTAGACTGTCCCTCATAAAATTTGTGATTTTTCTGGCAAATCAGTGGGATGATCTGAGAGTTGGAAGTCACTAAATAATGGCATTTGAGTTTCAGACTTCAAATCCTTCAGAAAATGTATTTTAAAAGAAACCCTGTTACTGTTGCAACTTTCTAAGTTTGTAAGAGCAGTGTTTAAAATCTGTCCCTATTTTTGGGGCCTTGTCCCCTCATTTTGTCAGGCTTTGTCCAGATTTCTTGCAGTAAGTGGTTTAGAGATATGCAGTCCATATATTGCTGGAGACTTGCTTACTAGGTCTTGAACATTACTTTGGCAACTTATAAAATAGCTGTGATTGTGTGATAATTTGTGCGCTATTTTTTTAGCATTGTCCTTTTTTGAAGGGGGGGGGGGTTGGAATATAAATTGACGTTTTCCAGTCTAGGGCCACTATCATGTTTTCCAATTTTGCTATCAAGTTTCCAAACAGTAGTCAAACAGTATCATTTTGCAGGGTTTTAAACTTACTATTATATTTTATGTGTCTATCTGTTCTACTGGTTCAAATCGACCTAAACAGAGTTTAAATATCTTTAACATAGTCTGGTTACAGGTTTTGCTGTATCCAGATCTGTTTGTGTGATTCCTGTATTTCCTGCTACTCTATCTTGTGTTGGCTGGGGCCTGCCTGCACTAAGTGGTAGTAAGTGAACTGCTGGAACTGGTCTGGCATAGGGTGTTTAGGTAAGAGCTCAGGGACAAGGGTTGATTGGTCAATTCTAGTGTTTCTATCATTTTGTGGTATTTAAACCCCGTGTTTGCACAGGTTTGTGCTTGTTTGCACATCATGCACAGCCACTGCACTGTTTTAATCCTCTGCGAGGTAACTCAGCTGCATTTTTTTCCCTTAACAGCACTCCTGTGCAAGTGAGGCCCTCCCTTGCAGCTACTGTACTGATATTATCCAGCCCTACTCACACCTATAGGTACTTTCCTTAGATAGTACCCACTCTACTATCCCTGACATCTCTTCCACAAATACTGACAACCATGAACGGACAATTTCCTATAGTTTTCCCTGCTAGTCTGGTTGATATGTGTATTCTGAGACAGTGTAGTAACTGCCAAATGTACAAGGACAACCCTCTATTACTGCCACCTAGGAACACAATATGTGAGAGATGCAATTACATTAAGAACCTAGAATGCTTGCTGTCTTAATCACAAGCCAGTATATCTGGCACTGAGAAGGCTGTCTGCGCAAGCACTACAAACACCACACCTCTAACACCACCCGCACCTGTACAACACACTCCTACATATGCAGTTCTCAACAAAATAAACCTAAACAAAAGATACCTCCAAAGCAAAAACGCATACACATCACAACCCACAGCACCAAGCACCACACATAGTATACATCGCCTGTGTCTCTCAGCATCTGAGGCCCAGCCACAAACCCAACATACTAGTCATAGGAGACTCGTGAGACACATAGATGTGCCCCTCATCAGGCTAGACAAGAAGAAAGTCACAGTAAGCTGCTTGTTAGGTGCTAAAATACACCACATCATGCAAGCACACACATCTCTTATCAACAGGTACTGTTATGACTCTGTCATAGTCCATACTGATGTGAATGACTTGAGATGTACCTCTCAGGACTATATGAATAGAGACATGATTGAGCTTGCTGAATGTGTGTCTCAGGCAGGTATATCCCTAGCTTTAAGCAGCATCCTACCATCACCCAGAATGATGCCTCAATACAAACAGAAAGTGACCGACTTTAACAACTGGCTTAGTTTCTGGTGTCATTCCAAGGGGATCCAGTACCCGACACCTGGGAGGACATGATCGACAGACCACGATGCTTTGCCAGAGATAGCCTTCATCTGCCTCCCCTGGGCTTCAGGCTTCTGGCAAAGGGTCTTGCCTACCCATAGTGCCTTTTATAAGCAAAGTTATGAGCACAAAATTACTAATGTAAAAAAATTCTTCTAAACAAAATTAAAAGGTCATGCTGCTAAACGCTAGGAGTCTTAGCATGAAACTGCTCTCTCTGAAAGCATTCCTTGCTCTGGAGGATGCTGATGTTTGTGCAGTCACTGAAACCTAGTTCAAAGCTGTGAAGAGCAGCCCTGCCTTATCAGGTTTACTCATCCTACCATCCTTTCAGACCCCAAATGGAGGGCTACAAAGCCAAAGGAGGTGGAGTTTCAATATTTATCAAAGACGTACACACCTTCATGCTGGTCAAACAGTATGACGCACAGGAGACACTCCAAGTGCAGTTAACTGTTGACAAAAACACCTATCCAAATCATAGCTAGCTACAGACCCCAACTATGACTCAGGATGCCCACTCCCCCTATCTCTACTTAGTTGAATCCATCAAGATTCAACCCTCTACCCTAATCCTGGGTGACTTTAACTACCCAACCACAGAGTGCAAGACCTATTCTAGGCCAAACACAAACACTCAGAGATTCCTCGACTTCCTCAATGCCAGTGCACTGGATCAGCTGGTCAACACCCCCACCAGAGGTGAAATATCCTACACCTGATACTAACTAATATGAGTAGCCACTGTAGCACCCCTATAGTGTTTTCCTCCTTGGTAAGATCTGAACATAAAGTGACCACATTCGAAGTCACAATCTCTCCTGAGCCCCTCCCCCGGTCAAGGTCAAACAAAAAAACTTTTCCAAAGCTGACTATATTCTCCTGAGAGCAGGTATAAGCAGCTTCACAGCCACCAGCCCTTCAGTTGGAACTAGCACCAATGTCCAAGCTTATACCAAAAAACTCTGAGCACCTACATAGTTGTGCGGACTCGGCAATACCTGACAGGACCAAATCATCTTCCTTAAGGAAGAGTAAACCTGTCTGGTGGACAGCAGCAATAAACAAACTCTATAATAAAAGGAAATAAATTGCTGTCCAGGATGAAGAAGTAGTATCTGCCAAGTTGGAAGCAATCTCTCCTTTGCCTGAACAAGCAAATAAGATCACTGGTGAAATCCTCTAAGGCTGAGTCCAAATTGGCCAAATCCACTAAGGACAATCACCACCTTCATATACATTCTGCAGTCTCAAAGGTAACAGTCAAATCTGCTCTGAACTGGTGGTCAAGAACACCACATATACAAACGCAGTAGATATAGCCAACCTGCTGGCAGACAGATTCAGTGAAAACTCCAACCCCCCTGTCTCTCCTATCATTAAACCAGGACATCCCCAGCAACTGCCTCCCTCCCCTTATCACCAGGGGGCAGGTCTTTAATGCCAACTCAAAGGCAAAAAATACAGCCTCCATGGAACCTGACAACATCCCTGGCTGTGTCCTACATGAACTCAGGCATGAGCTCTCAGCACCATTAGGCACCCTATTCAACCAAAGCCTGAGCACTGGCTCTGTCCCATATGAATGGAGGACCACTGTCATCCCTGTACACAAAGGTGGAGCATCCACTGACCCACGCAATTATAGGCACATCAGGCTAACTAGCCTGATCTGCAAGGCCATGGAACACATTATGGACCTTACAAACAAGGACATTGGCAACCACCAAACACTTGACCCCACACAGTTTGGTTTTGTCAAAGGGAGATCATGCCTGTCAAACTTAGTCGACTTCTTTGAAACAGTCACCAAAGCTATGGACGAGCAGAAGGCGGTGCACACCATCTACCTTAACCTAGCCAAAGCCTTTGACACTATTCCCCACTAGGGCATAATAGATAAACTCTCCAAGCCAGGCATCAACCTGTATGTTACCAGATGGGTAGTTAACTGGCTCACTGACAGAAGCCACTCCATCAAAATAGGGGAAGTCACCTCTAGTAATCAACCCATAATGAGCGGCATACTCCAAGGATCAGTCTTGGGGGTCTCTACTGTTTGGGATATAATTTTCTGAGGTGCAAGCCAAAACCAGTAATCTGTGGCTGACCACGTTTGCAGATGTCTGCAAGCTGGGTGCTGTCTTAAATTCTCCTAGTGATGTCAACATCCTCCAAGAGGGCCTTATCCAAACTAATGACTGGTGCCAGAAGTAGGCCCTGAAACTAAATACCAAGAAATGCATCATTATTCCCTTTGGGAAAATGGCTTCCCCACTAATTAGCACATGAATAACAATGTACTAAGCACAAAATCAGTCATGAGGGACTTGGACACCCAGGTTGATAACCTGTCTTTTGATCACCATGTTGTCTTCATTGTACTGAAGGCTTTCTACATGTTCCACTTCATAAGTAAGGGTATTTCATCCAGGAACAAGGAGATCATAACATCCCTGTACTCTTTCCCTTATCAAACCCATTATTGAGTACAATGCTCCCTTCAGCATGAACCTTGCCAAGCACATGCATCAGCTGGAGAGACCACAGAGGTTCCTGACCAGGAAAATCCAGAGGCTCAAACATCTGTCCTATACAGATAGGCTAAAAGCCTTGTCTCACTACTTAGTCTGGTACAGACTGCTAAGAGGTGACCTGTGTCTGGCATACAAGGCCAACACCGACCCAGCCTTGATGGAGTTGCTGCACATCCGTAAGTCAAACTCCACTTGCTCAGTCCACACGCAAGGCCTCAACCTGGTCTGTGACATTAATAGAACTTGTTGGCGAGATAGATTTGTGTATCAAAGACTCCCCCATCTGTGAAATAGACTCCCGCTCCATGTCACTCTGAGTACCTCACTACCCTCTTTGAGGAACCTGGACTGGATGGGAAACAGAAAATACATCCCTGGGATTCCCCGTGTCCCTGCTGGACAGGGGAAACGTGTTGACTTTGTGGGAACAAGGGCAAAATTACTGGCTAGGCTTATAAGGGCCTCCAGGCCAATAGTCTAGTATCATCCTATGAACCTAAAACAAAACAGAACAGAAAAATGTGAAAACGAGAACTCAGCAATACTGTGCTCTTTAAAAGAAGTGGAATACTGAGACAGAATTAAGTAAGCAATAATGGCCAACAGGGTGTGAGTTACTGTGTAAATAATGCCCTACCAGGGAAGTTATTAGGCCTGGTGCTTCAAGCAGAGGGCCTCTACACCCCTGGAAGAGCATTATTTACATAACACATACCCTGAAGGGGGAATAAGAGAATGTGAATTAATATACTTTTCCAAAGTAAAAACTGTCCACAACTCTTTTTATCATCATTGTTTATTAAGTGTAATTCACTGCATTTTCTCCAAAAGTCCCCAGTTTTAAGAAGGATTAACAGAGGTACAGGTGAAATTGGAGTAAAAAATCAGGTGTCCCTGAAAATTGGGGACAGGTGAGAGGTATAGACTTCATACCCTTCAGAAAATGCATGTTAACATAAGTCATGTTTTTGTAGCTACATTTAAAATATGTCCCTATTTAGGTTTTATCTGGGATTTCTTGAGCTAAGAGGTTAAAAGGTATGCATACCTTTTATTTAAAGGGGTTGCATCCACTGCTTGATCTCACACATACACTTCCACTTTCATGCACGCAAGCACCCATACACTCACACACGCAAACACACTCATACATACATATATGCATATATGCATACATACGCACGCATACACTTTTCTACATTACCTATTTGCTTTAATTTTACAATAGCTAAACAGCTAAAGCTCTGTTTAGTGAGTGTAAAATAATGTCTTGATTGCTCTCTCTTATAAACACAGTTTTATATGTTTTTTAAAATTGTTTTTGTTATAATTTTACACTTGCTAAACAGCAAAAGACCTACTTAGCGAACATAAAGTAATAGTAGTCATTACAGTCCAAACTCCAAGGCAGCTTAATATGTGGCCATGAAGAACGGACTCAATTTTCAGCAGGTATTACCTTTACATTAACACCCTGCTGTTTATTCTCCATTCAGAGTGGCCATGTACAGGTAGTCTGTTCTCTAAATTGCAGTAACTAGACCTGGAGTTGAATGTGGCTGAGAACATCAGCTTATCACAAAGTTTAGAATTACATTAAAGAAAACAAGGAGAACCACCAACCCAACTAGATATTAGCTCATCACATTCCAAGTGAATACTGAATGGAGATGAAGACTACATTTTAGGGATTACACCTGATGGATAGAGCATCTAATGAACTGTGGATAGGTCTGTGATATTATCAAGGATGTGGCAACAAAAACAGAGCATTAAGAAGGTAAAATGGTTGTCCACAGAGGATACAAAAGTTGATGAAGTATGAAAGAGAGCAAGAGACAATGAAGATGAGAAAAACAATTCAAACAATGCAGAGCTTCAGAGAATGGCAAGAAAAGATAAATGCGTACTTAAATCATCAGTGCAAAGAATTGGAGGAAAAACAAAACAATGGAAAAGACAAGACATATCTTTAAGACTGGTGATATTAAAGGAAATTTCCAGATAAAAATGGCCATGACAGAAAACCATAAATCACATAAAGCAGAACCCTACTGTTACTGATACATAAGATTGTATGTTCGACCCTAGAAAGCCTTGCTAATAACAATGCTGAAGGAATTCTACCTGAATTGTTTAAAACCTGCAAAATGATACTGTTTGACTACTGTTTGGAAACTGATAGCAAAACTGGAAAACATGACAGTGGCCCTAGACTGGAAAACATCAATTTATATTCTAAGGCCCCCCCCCCCAAAAAAAGGACAACGCTAAAAAATAGCGCACAAATTATCACACAATCACAGCTATTTTATAAGTTGCCAAAGTAATGTTCAAGACCTAGTAAGCAAGTCTCCAGCAATATACGGACTGCATACCTACACGAGCAAACTGATTTAAATAAATTAACCAATAAAAAAACTCAACATTGAGTCCTGTTCCAACAACCTTCAATCAGACGAGTTCTAACTGCACACCCCTGCCACTAGGGTACAGCGGAACCCTGTCCAACAAAATAAGGCCTGGTTTAGTGCTCAAGTTATACAAACAGAGCTAGATTTAGAAGCTATGAATGTAGTATATGCTACAGCAAACAAAGTGCACCAATTTCAGAAAGAAATAATTCAAATAAGCAGGCACAATAAGCCTTCAACCAACAATTCCCGGCTCAGACGGATAGAATCTACCCACTCCTCCCACAAGAATGCAGACCACAAAACCTTAATGTAAAATAACTGGCCTGAAGCCCAAGTGCTTAAACCAGAACTAAGACACTTTTAGAATAACAGACACACTAAGCCTTCCACCAGCTATTTCCAGCTTAGAAGAATGTACGCTACTTCTACTGCTACAAGAGTGTATACCAGAAACCTTCCTAATGTAAAACAACTGGCCCGAAGCCCAAGTGCTTAAATCAAAAGGCTTAGAATAACAGTTACAATTTAATCAGGCTAGTAACAAGCAGTAATAAATGCAGCAGAGTAAATGCAACTGAATACTTTTAAGAACAAGCAGCAAAAGCAAAATAAAGTAGGAAGAAACACAGATATAGTAAAAGCAGATGAATAAAGTGCAATTTTTTAGGTTAAGTGGGAAGGGAGGAAACAAGATAATCCAAGGCTGAGAAACTAAGGGGGGGGAGGCCCTCCCAAATGATCTCTGTCTACACAGTAGAATGAACTGATGAGATGGGACTGGAAGGAGTGTCCAAACTGAGATGTACAGTAGGGCCAGGCAGCTGAAAAGCCACTATATTTAAGAACACAAGAACTGGGTGGGTGAAAAGGGAAAAAATTGCAGCCAGAGATCAGCAATACTCAGAGCAAGCAGGTCAAATAGACATTTCAGCTAAATACGGGTATTTCTAAATACAAGAGCAATAATGATGTTCTTCGTGTTTCACTGTTGCAGTCATCACATTTGGGTTATCTGCCTACAGGTAGCCCTCAGCCGGCCTGAATACCAGAGTCCCTGCTTCGGATGCTGTCTCTTTCATTACGTCAGGTTGTCAGGGGTATAAAACATGCAGCCGACGCCATTACATCAGTCTTTCTTGCCGTGCAGAAGCAGTTCGCAAGTGCCGGTCGGCCGACTCCTGAAATTTTTGTTTTCAAGTTTCAGAACCGAAGTCTTCAAAACACCCAATTACCCCGTTGGGGATTCCTTTTTCTTGCTCTTAACCGATGTCCGTAAAAGTTAACAATTGTCTTACCTGTGGAAAGAAAATACCTCATAAAGATTTTCATTCGTACTGCATTTCTTGCTTAGAACCAGACCATGACGTCCCCCACTGTCTGTTTTGTGCCTTGTTCAACCCCTGAACTATTCGTCGTCTGGCTATATTTGCAGCAGATTATTTTGCTACTCAGTATAACTATCCAGAAATGGCTTCGGTAAGCCATCTGACTACCAATATTCCAAAAAAAATGTAAGGATAAAGACAGAGACAGACTGCATAGGTCCAAAACTGCCGAAGACGCTTCCATTAAGCTAGTCGCCAGTCCACCAGTACTCAGTGAGGCGCTTTTGCAGCCCCTGATACCCGCTACCTCAGATTCATAGGCCTCTACTGAGACCCATTCGGAGTCCGGTATGCCACGAGATGCCTCTTCGACTGTGGAACCTGCTCGTGTCTCTAATTTGGATGGGTCCAGAGCCGCTGTGCAGGCACCTGCTTCTGAGGGTGTATTCAGGCCTACAGACTTGCATTTTAAACCAACGCCATCTTCTTCATGCAGGCCTAAAACTCGGCCCACACCTAAAAAAACGACGTCCAAACTGCATGCTTAGGCCCATATGCTTAAAAAACAAATGCTTAGAATGGCTGAAAACCTTATTACCTTAATTAAGGGGAAGCCAGCCTTCCCCCTCTAAGAGACCTAGAACGGATTTTCCTCCTGATTCTTCTGATCAGGAATCTGATATTTCTGTTTCTTCTGATTACCAGGATTTGCCCTTATCTATCTGTGAGGATTCTGATGCAGAGGATTACATTCCCTCTGCTTCCCTTCCAGAAGATTTTTCTTTTGGTGAAACCTTGCACACTCTTAGGGAGCATTGCCACTGGGAAAGCCAGGATTACTCTGACTCCAAAAAGAGGCTTAGGGAATTCTTACTCCTCTCTCAACACAGGCCTTTAGCTATCCCTCCTGTTCTGGACATTGTAGATGACACTTTCTTGGAATCTAGCATTTCCCCAGACAGTTTACCTCCAGCTCCCAGAAAACCTGACAGGTATTACAGAGTACCTGACTCTCACAAGTTCCTCTTCAAGAATCCTACTGCGGACCCAGAGACCATTTCCCATGGACCAAAGGGCATTAAGGCTACTGCTGCCAAAAACCCTACCCCTTCTGATAGAGATTCTAGAGCCTTGAACAGATGGGGTAAGAAGGTATATACTTCTGCTGCTTTGGCCATTAGGGCTTTAAATTGTCAGTTTCATATGTTAAAGTGCCAGCAGCATATTATGAGACTGCTTAAACAGAAAATGATGTTGATTTCTCACTGTGCTGAACACAAACAATTACAGAATTTAATGCATTCTGCAGAACAAGTTAGTAAACATACTTTGCAATGTGGTTTTGACTCTTTAGAAGCATCTTGCAGAGCTGCTGTCGCTGGGTCTGTACTAAAAAGGCATGCTTGGCTTAAGGAGCAAAACTTGCCAGATCATGTTAAAGCTAAATTACTGGATGCTCCCTTAAACTAAGACTGCCTGTTTGGCAACAAAGCAGAAGAAGTCCTCAAAAAGATGGAAGAAAAAGCTAAATCTATGCAAAATGTTAAAGATTTCCTGCAAGTACAGCCTCCCAGATTTAGTAGGCATTGTCCTTCAAAAAATTGGTCCTTTCCAGCCTCTTCCAGGCCTTCTCAGTTCAAACCCAGGAACAGCAGACCACCTAGGTTGCAGTCTCAGGCTATGCACAGGCCTAAAGAGTGGGAGGCTCCCACTTCCAAAGCAGGGAGTAGTAAGACACCCCCTTATGGAAAAATGGCACAATGACTTAACCTTAACCCTTCCAAGCCTCCTGCTCCCTTAGGAGGAAAGCTCGCCCTGCATGCAAAAAACTGGAAACTCATTACCCAGGACAAATGAGTTTTGAATATAGTTTCCCAAAGATACAGATTCCACTTCCATACCCTACCAACCCCAAACAGTTGGCCAGGCCTACCCCCAAATCAGTGGGCAGAGGCTCTACAGCAAGTTCACTCTCTTCTGAGTATCAGGGCTATTCACCCTGTCCCAGCAGAAGAAAGGGGACAAGGTTTTTATTCAAGACTTTTCCTGGTTCCCAGAAAAGACAGCTCCTGGCGTCCTATCCTGGACCTCTCTATTCTAAACACCTTTTTGGTAATAAAAAAATGTAAAACATGGACACATCCAAGGCTGGAATAAAAGCAAGAACTTTACTGTGAACAAACACAAGCGCTTTCACTTATCTTACTTTATTACACCTGAAGAAGCGATAAGTGAAAGCACTTGTGTTTGTGCACAGTAAAGTTCTTGTTTTTATTCCAGCCTTGGATGTGTCCATGTTTTACATTTTTGATTGCTATTTGCCTTAAAGATGCATTTGTTGGAATAGTGGTGGACTTGCTCTTGGTTTTACCTTTTTGGTAATCCCAAAATTCAGAATGCCAACACTTCAACAGCTGCTTCCTATGCTAGGCAAAGATGCCTGGTTGGCAACCTTAGACTTAAAGGAAGCTTACCTGCACATTCCAATAAGGCAATCTTGCAGGAAATACCTACGCTTCAGGGCAGTTCTCTGCACTTCCCTTTGGCTTATCTACTGCACCCAGGGTATTCACAAAGTGTCTAGCTCCAGCCATTGCATTTTGCAGGCAGAGAAATATTCAGATATACCCATACTTGGATGATTGTCTGATTCAGGCAGAAAGCCAGGACTTGCTATTAAAACATCTGGCATTCATAAAGAAACTTCTAACCTCACTGGGGTACACCATAAATGAAAAGAAATCTCATCTGATACCCTGCCAACAGATTGTATTCCTGGGAGCAAGCTTGAACACAACTTCCCAGATGGCTTTCCTCACTCCAGAGAAACAAGTTTATTTGACAACCTACTTCAAACTACTGGCCACAAAGACCCAGCCTATCTGCAAGGAAAATTCTGCAAGCCCTGGGGTTCATGGCCTCTTGCATTCTACTAATTCCATACGCAAGACTGCGTATGAGGAAACTACAATGGTATCTAAAAAGCCTATGGAGTCAACATTCTCAGGGCCTGGAATCAATTATTCCTATCATTCCTTGTATAAAGACAGAGTTCCTTTGGTGGGCAGAGGCCTGCTACCACAACAAGGGGCTCCCTTTTACTCTACCCCCTGCTGCCCAAACTCTAACAACAGATGCATCAGAATATGCATGGGGGGCTGACTTGGCAGGGCAGTGCATTCAGGGCAAATGGAACCTGAGACAGATGCACCTGCATATCAACCAAAAAGAAATGTTAGTTTTACAGAATTCCCTGACAGCCTTCAAAGACCACATTCTTCCAGGGCAATTATTGATAAAGACAGACAACACCACAGTTATGTGGTACATAAACAAGCAGGGGGGAACCCATGTGTACCCTCTCTGCAGACTAGCCATGGCTCTGTGGAACACAGCCTTGAGCTACCAAGTGCACCTACAGGCTCAGTTCCTGCCAGGCAAGCTAAATTCTCTGGCAGATGACCTTAGCAGAAATCTCATGGACCCACACAAATGGAAACTGGAACCAAAGATATTCAAACTCTTGAGGAACAAATGGGGGACTCCAGAGATAGACCTGTTTGCCTCCCCTCAGAAGTACCAGTTGGACAAATTCTGCACAAGAACTTCCCACAGTCAAGTTTGGAAAGTGGATGCCCTGTCCTTTACCTGGGAAAGCCTCTCTGTTTATGCCTTTCCCCCTCTGCCTCTCCTCTCGAAGGTTCTGCTAAAGATCAAACAGGGCAAGCCAAGGACAATACTGATTGCACCAGACTGGCCATGCCAGCACTGGTACTCCCTCTTGCACAGTATGACACTGCTGGAACCATGGCACCTGCTTCAGACCCCTTCCCTGCTGTCCCAGCAGGTGGGCCAGATTGTGCAGCATCTGCTTCAAACACTGAACCTTGCAGCCTGGCTAATTCCTTGAGTTCTTCAATAGCATCCCTCTGTAAGCAGGTGCGAGATGTCATTTTGGAGGCAAGGAGGCCTAGCACTAGAAAATCCTATGTTGAAAAGTGGAAGAGATACTGTTCCTGGAGCCAAACTCAGGGGATGGGCACAATGGTGCCCAGCTTACCTCATATACTTCAGTACTTAACAGAAATGCTCCACAAGGGCCTGTCCTTCTTGTCAATTAAAATTCATGCCTCTGCCATTTCAGCACATTATAATACTGAACCACCCCCTCTTCTCTCACCCCCTGTTAAAGCAATTCCTTAGAGGGGCCAAGAATTTGAGACCCCCCCCCCAGGAGAGCCCCTACTCCAGCCTGGGACCTTAACTTTGTATTGGAAAAGCTCACTCTCCCTCCTTTTGAGCCAGCTGCAACTACAGAGTTGAAATTCCTTTCTTGTAAAACAGCCTTCCTTCTAGCCTTCACTTCAATAAGAAGAGAGCCTGAATTACAGGCCCTCATGACAGTGGAGCCCTTCATGATCCTTCCACGCAAACAGGGTTTCCCTCAGGACTAATCCTTCCTTTATGCTCAAGGTGGTGTCTAGTGTGGCCCTATATCAGTCCATTCATTTGGCTATCTTTTTCCCGAATCCACAAATCAAAGGCGAACGAATACTGCACTCTTTGGACATGCACAGGCAACTTAGATTCTATTTAGACAGGACTAAACCTCTCAGAAAATCTAACCAGCTGCTAGGTGGCTTTGCTGCAGGGGCAGAGGGGAAGGCCATTTCAAAGCAAACCATTTCTAAATGGCTAGCCCATTGCATTCATTTCTGCTATAAGCACCATGGGAATCCTACCCCCACAGGGGATAATATCATATTCCACCAGGGATGCATCTATTTCTACAGCCTTTCTCAGAGGAGTCCCTACCAGGGACATCCTAGAAGCTGCTACCTGGAACTCTGTACATACCTTCACCAAGCATTACCACATGCTTATTTTTTTCTAAATCCAGGGCTGGTTTTGCCACTGCAGTCATGCAGGGCTTAATAGCTGGCCCTAATGCTCTCTAACTTCCTCCTCCCTTCCTTAGCTTTGGGAATCAACCCAAATGTGATGACTGCAACAGTGAAACATGAAGAACATAGTACAGTTGTGTACACTTACCATAAATGTAGATGTTTGAGTGTATTCACTGTTGCAGTCCTGGTTACCCTCCTGACTTCTCTTGGCACTACCTTTCCTTCTTGTTTGGTGTATTTAAGCTTTCTGGTGTATTTGCTTTTTGATGGAGGTGTACCACAACATATAACTGCTTCCCATTGTGGGAGCACCTGACATCTGAGGCAAGAAAAACTAATGTAATGGCGTCGGCTGCATGTTTTATACCCCTGATGACCTGACGTCATGGAAGAAGAGACAGCATCTGATGCAGTAATCCAAGACTCTGGTATTCAGGCCGGCTGAGGGCTACCTGCAGACAGATAACCCAAATGTGATGACTGCAACAGTGAATACACTCGAACATCTACATTTATGGTAAGTGTACACAACTGTACTTTTCTCAGCTCCCCCACTAATTAACTGATGTTATTCACAGTTTGCAAAATAATTATTTGCTAACTTTTTAACTGGCCCTAGCCAAGATCTCTTAAAACTCCAACAGAACAGAAAACTTAAAACAAAAATGTAATACTAGAAAAAGATACAAAATAGAAGGATCAAACTTTAAATGAAGAGCTTCAGTTCAAAACAAAACACAGTTTTAATCAGTTATTTTCTTCAGAACTTCTGACTTGATCATAATACCGATCTGTTGTAATATTCCAACTCCATAAAGAAGAAAAATTGTTTTTTGCTATACTTTGAGAACAGTGCAAGGCTTGTCTATCTTGGTATTTGATTGAAAATATATTTGTAGCCTGATCTTTATAGTTAAGCTTTACCCATGGTACCTGTTCTTGTAGAACTCATGGGTAATGGCATGTTTTTATTTGATCTCACATATGTTATTTATTTATTTAAATTATTTTTTGCCCATGATTAAAAACTAGTGTGATATGTTATAAGGGGAGAATAAGGATGTTATGATTAATTAGGGGAATTGTGTAATTTGTTCTTTTTATATATAAAAAAAAAATGACAAAGGCTTTTTGCATTACCATTTTCTTGTCCTATAAACAAATTATTTAACATTAAGTAATTTAAATAATTAATTAAATAATCATTAATTGTAATAATCTAAGTTACAAATTATTTAAATGTATTAAATATTTATATAGAAGAAAGTAATGCACTATTAGACCATATTTAAATAACTAAATTTAAAAGTGTGGCCTAAAATGAGTGTGATCTTTTATACGTATTAATATTTATTAATAATTCATTATTATGATGCATTAAAATGTCATATTTGATATATGTTGTGTCAGACAAGTTTTTTTTTTTCTTTGCTTCTTACCTTTATCTTTGTCCATTGTGTGCTAATTCCCTTTTGCCAGTAATGAGGGGCATTCCTGTCTTCTTACCTTTTATCCTTGAAAATTTGTAACCAATTTGAATGGTCACGACTCAGAGTGCTGGCACACAGTGTAGTTGAAATTCCAGAAGTACATATACAAAGTCCAAGTTTGCTGTTTCTCAAAATATTCCCTTTTCTCGGAGCTATGGCAATATGAGTCAATATATAAAAGTTCGGGGGGGGGGCCTTCCTTGCAGAAAAGACATTTAAAGAAGGAGAGAAGTGCTCGATATCTAATCTTCTCCTACATTTCTGGTCTTTTCTATGTGTTGGCACCCAGCATTACGGTTGCTGACATTTCACTAGGGAACCTTGCTATTACGTGTTAATTCAACCTTTTGCCAATAATGATGACATTCCTTTCAAATACCATTTGATTAAATTAATAGAAAATAATACAAAACTGAATGTATAATTATATTTAGAAGTGAAGAGGCAATATATTAATATAATGAATATCATAGTGATGCTTAATACTTGTTTTAAGGGAAAATGTTAATGAAATATGATAAAAGAATACCGCTATGAATGTTTGATTAGTTTATTCATGCCATCTCATAGTCATGAGGCAGCTGAAAAATGCCTCTGCAAGAAATGGGCACAAAACAATCAGTTACTAATGATATGCTGGTCCTTCAGACATCTTGACTCACTGACTACATTCATATCTATAGGCAGTTTAGGGAATTACCTGTTCATGTAATGGCACTTCTTTGGAATATGGAAGGAAGTGGTTATAAATAATGAAAATCTATGGGCACAGGGGAAGATATGTAGACTCTACACAGAAGGTACTCCATGCACATCCGTAGGTAACCTGGTTAAAGGACTAAGAACTGTGGGGTAGCAATGCTGACTGCTGTAACAGTGTGCTGCCATCCATTTTTTGTTTATTTTTAAAAATCTTCACTGAAGAACATTTTTTGTAGTTAAGAATGACATTGCATTTGCATGCAGATGATTTTGGGGAAGGTTTATTTTTACACCCACCACAATCATTTCTTCAGTGGCCACAAGTAGATGGAATTTTAAGAAACATTTATTTTCTTTGATCATGTGCTGCCTTACTACTAATGCCAAAATTATAAAACCTCAGTCTGATAATTGTTAAATCACACTAGCAAACCTATTTATATTGAGATTAACATGAGACATTTGTGGAAAGAGAACATTTCTAAGGAAAAGACTTGTGCCCCACACATGAAGTTATTGAAAGGGGAGACGGTTTCTTTGTTATAACCCCTAAATGGTTAATGGAAAGCCGTCATGCTTACTTGTTGTTTTATAGTTGAGGGTTTTGCCCCCCTGATATGAATGTATGGGAGCACAGAACACTGTGGTATGAATTATACTGACACAATGGGCCGGATTCACGAAGGCTTGCACGGAGTCTGAGTAGTGTAAGACGTCAGACAGGCAATATGTCTGCCGAGCGATTCAGCAATAGCCGGCAGGGGCGTGCATGAGAGCTCCTAAAACTACTCTTGCACGGACAGTGTTATGTTATGCAAATTACCTCATTTGCTGCTGAAAGCTATGCAAATTAGGCAAATTTGCGATCCAGGAAACACTAACCTGTCCGTGGAAGAGTAGTGTTATTTGCAGAAATGTACTTGGTAACGGAGTACTGTTCTGCAAATAGCTAAACGGAGCTATGACAGCTCCAAGTAAAAGATACATCCAGTTGAGGAAGCATGCCAATGGCCAAATACAAGGCCATTGGCATTTTTATAGGTTGAAAATTAATAAAAATTAATTTTATTTTTTTTCTCCGATGTTTAAGCATAGCGCAGCGCCGTGCAAACGTGCGGTGCTTTAAAAACCAGAAAATAATTAAAAAATAGTCAAAACTAGGTATGTTTACTAAAAAGATTATTCTGCCATGCAGGTGAATGGCAGGCCGAAGACAACATGGCTACCGAGTAGTGGTTGCTAAAGGGGAAAGCTCAGTTTGAGAGATGTAACCAAGCATTAGTAGGCAATCCTATGCAAATGAGGATAAGGATAGTGAATCCCAATTTTCCCTGGTATGTGAGCCATGTCCCTAGAGTGTAAGTGTAGGAGTAGGGGAGTAGAAGATAGGTGACATCATGAGGGGGTATGTCTGAAAGACTGTAAGCTTATTGGAGCAGAGTGGCTTGTGTTTGCCATGAGTTGCTCAGGATTGCAAGAGACGTGCCTTCAGGTGTCCTAGCTGAAACCAAGAAACCGAAGGTGTACGCCGTGGATATAGCTGAAATTTCTTGCAAACGTGCTTACACCGTGTGCGCGTTTGTAAGCTTGTGTAAGCCTGTGTGCGCGTGTGTACACTTGTCTAAGCCTGTGTGCGCGCGTGTGCGTGGTGCTGCCCCTTGTGGAAACAGAAAGGGAAAAGGAAGGAAAAGAAGTAGTAGGAAGTTAACCAAGGAGAACTAGCAGAGCTGCCAGGTGAAATATATCACAATCAGCCAATTACACATGCAGTAGACTAGCCCAGCCCAGCCCAGCACTTTAAACTCTGCAAACACCATTCTCCCATGTTTTTTCTCAAGAACTCTGCAACACTGCAGTATACAAAGAGTGAAAACTTAAAAAGCTTAAGGCAGACAAAATGTTAGGGGCTGCTATTGCTATCATAAGCCAACATGTGCAAGATGCTGAGGGTGGTGATATTGCGAATGCTGCTGAGAAACCCACAGTGAGGAGACTGAGAAGAGTGTACAGACCCAGGGTAACCTACCAAGGGCTACATGAGCTGGAGATAGTGGAGCACTATAGAGTGGACAGAGACCTCCTGCAGAAAATTGTTGAGCTTTGTCAGCCACGCCTCACACACAGAACCAACAGAGGGGAACCCATCCCAGTGGATACCAAGGTATGTGTTGGCCTACGAATGCTAGCTACAGGTACCTTCCAGAGACCAGCTGGTGATATGATGGGGGTTTCACAGGCATCAGCATCCAGGGTACTACACCAGTTCCTGGATACCATGTCAGCACATGTCGGTGAGCATGTATATTTCCCCAATTCCTGTGAGGCATTGGCCAACAATATGTGTCTTTTCCACCAAATAGCAGAATACCCTGAGGTAGTGGGTGCAATAGACTGCACGCACATACACCTCAAAGCACCAGCCGGTGAGCGGGGTAGGGTCTACATCAACCGCAAGGGCTTCCCCTCCATCAACTGCCAGGTCGTGTGCGTTGCCCAGGGCATAATAATGAATGTGTGTGCTGGCTGCCCTGGAAGCTATCACGATTCCCACATCTGGCATCTGACGCAACTGTACCAGAGATTTGCCAGTGGGGACAGCCCTGATGGTCACCTAGTGGGGGATGCTGGATATGCACTGGAGCCATGGCTGATGACACCCATCAGAAATGCACACACACCCGAACAAGAGCTTCACAATGAGGCACACGCACAAACAAGTCACGGTTCCGGTGCCTGAACATATCTGGTGGAGCCTTGCAGTACTCACCAACTACATGTACCCAAATTGTCATGGTATGTGCCATGCTACACAATATGATCCTGCGAAAACAGCTGCAGCAGGAATAGCATGAGGCAGGTCCAAACAGCCCCCCACCATTGCCAAGGCCTGCACAGGCACAGCGTGACTCAGAGGAGGAACAACATGAGCCTGCTCCAGTAGGCAGAAGGAGGCGTGCCCAGTATGCCTTGGCCTTGGCAAAGAGGCAACGCATAGCACATACACTGACTCAGTAGGAACCCTGGAAATGACACCTCTCTCTGACTCGCACATACAATAAAAGGGATGCCTAACTTGACACTACCTGTTTTCAAACATGTATAGGGAGTGTACTATGTGCATCCTACATAGGCAGCCCTGCAGCACCACCTGAGGCATGATTGCCCTATTTTAAGCAATATAAAGCAGTGCTAAGCACATTTTACCACTGGTTAGCATATTTAAGCACAATTGCATGAAGCTGCGCACCGCGCAAACTAGCACAATGTTGGACAATGTTGGGCAAAGTCAGGCAAAGTCGAGCAAAGTCAGGTAAACATGCTCACACCTGCTGTACTGTTCCTTAACCAGTCAGGTCTGCCCAGCAGGAAAATAAAAAGCAGTGACAGGGCTCGAACTCAGGATACTGTGCACTATAGTCACAGTACTGAACCACTAAGCCATGACAGCATTTCACTGGCACAGATTACAGCAGGACAATTGTAGACTAACGCAAACACAAACAAATGCTGTATCATGCCCTCTGAACTTCCCCCCAGGCCTATGCAGACAGATAACAGCAGGTCAGGCAGTGTGATACGTGTTGGGTAGGCTATGAAGTCACAAACTAATATACGTGAAATTGGAAGCTAAGATCTGTAGTACAGTAGTATGCCTCAAGCCAGTACGATAGGCAACATTACAGACTGAAATGGAGTGCCTGACATAGCAGTGCAGGCCTAGCAAATGTGTAAAAGTGTCAGGTGAACCCCTCATCCCATGTACACCCACAGTAACAATCTGGTGTGCCCAAGGGTAGAAATGTACAAATAATAGCTGCCCCCCCCCCCCCCGTATGTAGAAATGTTGATAAGTCTATGCAAAGTGACTCATGGAAGCCCTGCAGGCACAGCATGCTTCCTGTCGATGTACAACACAAAGGTGAGCCCTGAAGTAAAAACCAACTTGATTTTTCACACACATATAGTATATATGTCCATACTGGGCATGCTCACACACTTAAACAAATTTAGCAGATTTCAGTCAGCAACATACGGAAAGGTCATACTGGGTGTGCTCACACACTTAAATAAACGAAGCAAATGTCAGTCAACAACATACTGAAAGGTCATACTGGGCATGCTCACACACTTAGGCCATGTCTGAGTACAGCAGTGGGCCACACATATCTGGCAGTTGCAGTTCTTACCCCAGAAACGTGTCACTATTCACCAATCCTGCCTTGCACACACAGTTATATGAAAACAGACCCATATAATATACTGGACTCCTGTCATAATCAAACTATGTACTACAAGTACTTAAGTTGTTCAAAGAAAGTGAAAATTCAAAGAAGATCAATAAATCTCCCATCAGTATCATCAATAAACAATGAGCACTCCTAACATTATCCAATCCATGTTCTGGCAAAAATATTGTCAAAGAGTCCATAGAGAACCATAAAGCTTTCTTTCGCTATGTCATAAATATCAATGTAAACTCATATATGTTCTGAGTCAGTGCAAACTGTAAATGAATACATGTACACAACTGACATTGCCAACATCTTGTCAGACAGGTTCATACATATTTACCCCCCCCCCCTCTCACTGACAAAAGGGCCCATTATCAAACCTGGAGATTGCGAAAACACAGAGATCACATATACAATGGTTAAACAGCACTTTCCAAACCTAAAAACACGGCGTCTATGGGATGACATGGTTTCCCTAGCTGTGTCATATGTGAACTCCAAAACAAACAGACCCTGCACCTGAGCAGTCTGTTGAGACTCACCCTCTGTACAGGATATGAAACTGTTGAATGCGTTACAGTAATGTTTGGCACACTCCACAAGTGTTGGTGCACAACAGACCATGGGAACTGTTGGCTTATAAGCCTATTAAGCCTGATCTGCAAGGCCATGGACTCCATCATGATGGAACTCATAAACAGAGCTATTGGGAGCCTACAAACACCCAACCCTACCAATTTTGGTTTGGTCAGGGGCAGATCATGGTTCCCAAACCTGCTAGACTGTTTTCAAGGCAGTCACCCAGGACATACATCAATGAAATGAGCTACACACGTCCCAAATAGACCTTGAAAAGCCCTTTTCCAACATCCCAGACACATGTCGTATCCACAAAATCAACAACCTGTGCATAAATATGTATGTCATCTGATGGATTGCCAACTGGGGCACAGATCACACAAGGTAAGAATTGTGGTCTCCTGTTCAAGCTGGTAACAACTGCTGTCCCCCATGGCTCATTCCTGGGACACCTCCTGTCTGGTGTATACTTTTCAGAAATACAGTCAAACACACGAGGGCTATGTTTAGCAAAGTTTGTGGATGACTGCAAAAAAGTTGTCATAATCTATGTTTGGGACAACAGAAACATCCTTAAAAAGGGTCTCAGTCAGACAGATGTGGTGTCAAACTTATGGCCTCGAGCTACAGTCATACAAATACCACATAGGTGCCAACACCCTAAATATGGAGGTGATAATAAGGGATCTATGGGCACATGTGGATAGTCATCTCTACTTCCTGAAATGCATTCACAAAGTGGTCAGAAAATCATGCTATGTGTTCCCACAAACTGCCAAGGTCTTTGCATGTAGTTCACAGGAGGTTCCCTCTACTCATCAGTCATCAGACCCGTCAGAGAGTACCACAACACACTTGCGATGAATCTGACTAGGCACCTTCAGCAGCTGGAAAGACCACTGAAGTACCTCAACAAGAGGATTACTGGTCTCAAACAGTTGCCCCATGCAACAAGACTGAATTTAACTCAGTCTGTACTCTGTTGCATACTGTCTACTCAAGAGATCTCTGCCCAACAGACAGGTCCATGTCATGGCAACACTCCGATCTGATGTGAGTTACAGCTCAATGGTACTAAATATACAGACCCAACTGATATTGCCAACATCCTGACAGATAGGATCAGTGCTAACTTTACCCCCCCTCCCCTCTCACCCATGAAAGAGCACATCTCTATAACGGAAGACTGCAAAGTTGCTGTTATCATGGCTACACAGGTAAAAAACACTTTCCAATGCCAGGAACACAGCATCCATGGGACCAGATAACTTCCCAGGCTGTGTTCTACACAAACTACAGAACGAACAGACACCACACCCAATGTACCATGTTCAGCCGTAGCCTCACCTCAGGTTTAATATTTAGTGGCTGTTCATTTTGTAGATTCAGTCCTCAGCAAGAACCATTTCTTTCTGTCAGCTCCCTACTGCACTGAAATAATGAAACATTTACAGATAATATGTACTAGATTCTGGGACACTGACCTGGGCAAAGGAAAGTATATGCTCAATAGATTGTTTTTCTAGGGAGCCTGCGACTTCTGTGGTCCTAGCACCTCTGCTCGCCTTCGCTTCGCTCGGACTCACTCCAGTCCCCCACCCTAGCCCTATTTCCTTCATTACATTTATGCACTCTGACCACTCCCACCACTTCATGTAAGCAAATCAGTACTCAGCAATAATAAAACAACTTTCAGCCACTCCTGTCTATCTCCTTAGAACATATTTCACAACACCTTTAGCTAACACTCAGCCTGTAACCAAATACATATTTAGACCTGTTATTACTCATAACCCCTCTTTTTTTCCTTTTTACTACCCAAGAAGTTACCTTGCACACTGTCAGTAACTAACACCACCACACACACATATTTAAAGAGCACCTTAGTTTCGCTGCACAAATCCCAGCTTAACTTAACCTATGACCCTACTGAACATTATATCATCCTTAACCCTTAGACTACTTGAACATATCATCTCATACTACCACACTAATCCCATACCACCACCTCATCATGTCACTACTAACACATTACTGACAGAGTACCTTTAAACCTCCACATTTACCCCTCCATCTCTTTCTCCATATCCTATTCACCCCATTGCCAACAAACCATTCATAACATATCACTTATGTATTACTAACATCTTCCACACCATAGTGCAGATCACCTCCAAACTAGTCCTTTGTTGAGATGTGCATCAAACTCTGGCCCTAACAACCCCATCAACCACCCAACAATGCAAAACTCCAATCACACCTTTGCACACCTCCCCAAAAAAGCCTTCGACCTGCTTCTGTTTAACATAAACATTAGAAGCATCACAAACAAGATCTCAGAACTACATGCACACCTTTTCTTCTATTTTTCTGTTATTGTCTTGCTCACAGAAACATGGATAAAACCTGATACAACCAACAGTGAAATAATTCCTCCTGGCTATAAATTACTGCGTAAAGATAGAGCTAGCAAAATGGTGGAGTCATTGCTATCTTATTTAAGAACCAATTAAACATTGAAATAGTGGACCTTCCATTACCTACATTAGCAACAGCAGAACTTATAATTAATAAACTACTTTTGAATAGAAAAAAAGCCATAAACCTAATTGGTTGCTACCTTCCACCAAGTAACAATATAGATACTATAGAAAATCTACTTCACTGGGTCTCTAACTCACTACCTCAAGAAACTGTAATACTAGGAGATTTCAGTATTTATTGACTAACATACAACTCCTCCAACCCTACAAACTTCACCAACCTCCATGGGTTTTCACAACTTATCCAAGCCCCATCTAGAGTCGATAAAATAACAGAGGGAATCAATACTCGAATGGACATTGTCAAATAGGCCAGACAAAGTTAGTATTTCAGTTTGTCTCCCAGACAGCCTGAGTGACCACCTACTAACCTACCTAATCAGAAGTCAAACCTATTATGCAAAATCAACCACGTATCAACAAATATGTAGTAAAAAGTCTTTTAACCCCGACAATTTTATTGCCACTCTAGCAAGTTGCAACTGGCACCCCTTGAAAACACTTAATCTAGATGATGCTGTATCCTCCTTTAACTCAACTTTCCTAGACATATTAGATCACCATGAACCCCCCCCCAGAACCATTAAAATTAAAGCTAAATATGCCCCCTGGTTATCCAAAGAGACTAGATATCTACTAATAATGGACTAAGCCTGGGTAAACTGGAAGAAAACAGATACCCTTACTGACAAACAAAAATATCTTTAGCCTAGAAATAAGGCAAAGAAAATGATTAAAGGAGACAAAAATGAGCTACTACCACAACCTTCAAAACAGGTACCAAACCAGTCTTAAAACATTTTGGACAACCATCAACCAAGTACTTCACCCAGGCAAAGCTGGCACCCCTGGCCCCTGTGACCACTGACAGCTTAACAAACATTGCAACCCAGTTCAACAAGTTCTGTATAGATTCCATCCTAGCTCTAGCTAACTCTCAAAAGCCTTCCACTACTCTCAAGTCACCCAAAAATAATATTACTGAACAGAGCTTTTCACTGCAACCTGTCCCCACCTCCACTATTACAAAGATGCTTAATAAACTAAAACCCACAACTTGCTCCGCAGATAGACCACCAGCTGCATTCTTAAAGATTGCTTATGCAATTCCATATCCTGTAACAATTCTCATTAATCACCAAAAACCTAGTCCCTCACCTCTGGAAAATTTCCTACATCACTCCACTCCACAAAGGAGGCAACTCCAAGGAACTAACCAACTACCGACCAATCGCCATACTATCCTCTCTCTCCAGAATGCTTGAAGGGTTTGTGGTGTATACACAAATCATGACATTCCTAAACTCTCACAATCTGCTCGCAAATATACAGCATGGTTTTAGACCATCACATAGTACTACTACAGCCCTTATGTCTTTCACACAGACAGTCAACAAACACAGAAACACTAGAAAATATGTCTTGGCTATATTCTTAGACCTTTCCAAGGCCTTTGACATGGTTAAGCATGATAAACTTATCAACACAATGTCAGAATTAAATCTAAGCTCACCCACTATTTCGTGGTTTAGAAGTTACCTAGCAGGCAGTCAGATGGCACCAGGAACTCTCCCCAGTGCTACCAGTCTCACTAGAAGTCCCACAGGGTTCCATTCTTGGACGACTGCTGTTTTCTGTTTTCACTAATAACATTCATACTGCACACCATGCTTCTGTCATCTAATATGCAGATGATTCTACACTAATCTGTGCTTCTTCCACCCCCCAGGCACTACTATAACAAACACAATCCTCTTTCCTTGCTTTTGAAAGATGACTCTCTGAATCACAACTAATATTAAATTGCACTAAAACTCAGCTTCTTATCTTTCCACCCACACAACATTCTTGTCACAGCATTACATTTAACATCAGCTCAAGTATATCTCCTGTTAATCACACCAAACTGCTAGGGGTTGTAATCGACAGCAACGTGAAATTTGACATACATATATCCAGTACTATAAAAAGTACATAACTTGCCATGCTGTATAGAAACAAACAGTTCCTAACTGATTGCTCCAGAGCCACTATTGCACACACACATCTCTTCTCCACTCTCTTGTATGCCTCACAAGTCTTCACCAACCCCAGGAAATCTGACCTTTCCAAGCTGCAAGTGTGTTATAATAAAATTGACGAATTTGCAGCCAATACTCCTTACAGAAAACACCACTGCCCCCCCCCCCCCTTAAAGCACTTAATTGGCTGGAACTTTCCCATCTTCTTCTCTGCAATCAACTTATACTAACCCACAAACTACTTCACTATATGAAAAAGAACCTGCTCTACAAAACATACTACACCCAAGCACCAAAACCTAGAGTCCTACGATCCAATCAAAAACTCCTTTTAGATATGACCAAAGCCAGAAATTCTGCAGGCATATCCCTCTAGAGCAACACTATTACCAAACATTGTAATACCCCCCCCCCCCCCAACATCTCAGCCACAACTTCCACTGATTCCTTCAAAAAGGCCTTAAAATGCCACCTACAGCAGTCATGGCTCTGTAACCGTGACAACCCTGATTACTCTTTTATACTACCAACTGTTCTATTACCAGTTCCCTCTCTTCCAGCACGTTGCTACTCCTACTATTGTACCACTTCCCTTCTCTCTTCTATTTTTACTAACCCCTCATTCCACTTTTCTACACCAACTCCTATTACACCCTTAGCCGTAAAATCCACCTACTGCAATCTTGGCTCTGTAATTGTGAAAAACCTGATAAATATTTTATACTACTTATTTCTACCTCCATTAATTCACCCCTTCCCTTCTGTCTTCTAAGTTCAATAACCCCTTACCCCACCTTTTATGTCAACTTGCATTACATCCTTAGCTTTGAGATCCTGTGAATCTTCACAGTATACCAAGTATGTATCTATTCACAATTTAGAACATATAAACTGTTATGTCAGAAATTAAATACTTCACGTAAATGTATCTAGCTTTAAGCTGTTAATTACTACCATACTACTGTGTACTGTTACTATGTATATCAAGTGTTTTATGTTATTAAAACTATCAGATGTAAAAGTTATATACTGCATTAGGAGCTTTCTCCCCAGGCCTATGCTGAAAAGCGACCTGTGTCCAGTCGGACTTTCCCAGTAAACAAATGTAAAATAAATAAATTGGGTTTTCCATTTAGAAGTCAATGTTAAGAAATTCCAATATTACAGATTGTTTGTGTTATAAAAATGGATTATTCTTCAAAGCAGTTCTCAAAAAAAGTCAGACTTGTGGAATAATTCAGTTTGATTTTTGTGTATTCTTTAACTGCAGTGACAAAGAGAGTCATGGAAAAAGGTAATTTCTTCCACAGGTCATAAATCAGGTACCATTCAAAACACTAGAATAAATCAAATGAATCAAGGTGGCAACACTGGAACTGAAAATTGCACAGTTTATTAGCGCACAAAATATTTTATGTTTATTTCCCTTCCTCATTCAAAACAAATACATGTATATATTGAAACCAGTCAATTTACAGTATATTAAACAAAAATAGCTATTTGCTAAGCTTCCAGTGTGTTGTGAAAGTTGACTCTATTATTTGAATATGCCATATAGTATGCCACTAGTTTAAAGTCTGGACGGTACAGTGGTGTTTAGCGGTAGCATTGTCGCCTCACAGCAAGTGATTCTCTGGTTAGATTCTCTGTTGGAGTGCCTTCTGTGTGGAGTCTACAATTCCTCCCTGCGTTTGTGTGGGTTTCCTCCTGCTGCTCCGGTTTCCTCCTACCTTACAAAGACATGTGTCTTGAGCATTTCTCCCCGGGCCTCTGCTGAAAATTGGCTTTGTTCCAAGTTGGACTTTAACAGATGTTAAATAAATAAAGTGCAGATTTGATAAAAAACTGACTTGCCTGTTTTGAACAATGCCGGTGCATTCTGGAACTAATTCCCTTTATGTCTATGCTGCTTGGGAATCTTTGAAGATGGCTTAGTTACGTACTGTGCCTACATTAAATGCATGTTAATATATGTTTACTTTTGAATATCTTTTAAATATATAAAAGTCATTTTTTAACATGGATAAAGTGGCCTCTAAAATTATAAAACTGTACTGGTTTGATTTTTATTTTTAAATATAGCAAGGGACTCCAGGGAGCATTGTGAACCGGCTAAGGAATGTGCTTACACTTCATCTGGAGTCATGGTTATGCAGTAGTGGGCTTTTACACTGGAGTTGGCACAGTAGGCTCGCACTATGCTTTCAAGACATCCTTGGGATGTTAGGAGCACAGAGGAAAAAAAAATGTCCAAAACCCTGTTGGATGACTGCCTTGATCCCCAGCTCTTGTATCCCACTTCTAGTATCCTAGGATGCCAGGGCTTAGAAAGAATAAGTGACTCACTTGGGAGTAGAGGCTTGATGGGTGCTACTGTGTACAACAGTTTGCAGAAAGCAAAGTTATTGATTTAACTGCAAGTAAAACTATGATACAAATAGCATCTTAAACAGCATCATAATTGGACCTATAGATGAGCACCCATATTAAAGGAAGAAAAGTAACTTTCTTTCTTATAGGACCGTGAGCCAACAGCAGGCAAAGATGATGTACCAGAGTTAGATGGTATCAGAAAGAAAGGATCTACTGAGACAAATTAGGCATGAGTTGGGCACTGTACATCAAAGCAATTATGAAGGTATGAATAGCATTAGAGCAGTAAGGGTGTATGAAGACATTTTGTGGTTTCTGGAGGCTGAGCAGGTATGTGCTCCAGAAAGACAGACTGCAACTCGGAGATGGGTATATTTAAAGGGAAATTGTAGAAGAAAGAAACAATAATAGAAGAGAGGACGCAGATAAGTTAAGCTGAGAAGGATGAGTGTAGATTAGGGGCAGGAGGAGGGACTTTGGAATAGGCTGCCATTTAATGTGAAGCAGAGCACCTCTATGACACTGTTCAAAAGGAACCTGGATGAGTGGATGGGGCACCATAAATTCTTACCGGGGATAATGCCTACAACCCTCCTGCACATGGGTAGTCAGTAATAAATACAATCCTGGGTATTGACTAGAGTATATATGATATCACATTGGGATGAAACGGTTAGGCTTGAAATGACCTTTAGGTTGATAGCCTAGTAACCTCCTGTGATCCTGTGACTGCAACTGAATCAAAAAATCTAATGTCTGAGCAAAGGAACATGGAGAAGAGAAAGGGAATCCCAGGAAAAAGGTATAGTCAACCCAGGTCATAGATATAGGTGGGGAAAGAGAGGATTAGCAGGATGGCAATTCCATGTAATCCGTGAAACTCCTGAGACGGGTGAAAGGGCAGACCTTGATGAAGACTTTCTTTATGAAACCAGATGTGGTCGGGTATATAACACTAAAGCTCCCTCTAATTTCAGTGAGATGGCATTTAAGGAATCACAGAGTCTAAGTTGAATTATTCCATAATGGGAAGCTTATGGGTCAAACATTTCTGGAGAAAAATAGCACACTAAAATGTGGATAGGCAGTCTTGTTAGACTGCAGTAAAGTAAAATGGCTTAATCATTTCAGAGAGTCTATTTTGACATGCCAGTGACAGACAGACTAGCACCCACTTTGCTGATCACCTTCTCTCACATTCTCGTAAGACTACCGCAAGTAAAAGCAAAGTCAACTTTGAAAGCATTTTTGCAAGTGAACTCTGCTGTCCACCATCTCTAAATATGCTACTACTTAGGTCAGAGAAGAAAGAATTAAGTACTGTTTTTCAAAGATGATATGATCTTTGAGTTGCTATATTTTAGAACATGGGGTGGGGGTGGGGGGGGTACTGCCCCCTAGAAAAAAAAAAACATTTGGTGTTTGATCATTCTTGATTATTCTGGTGTAATATAGTTGTTGTAGTGATACTGCTCTCTTGTATATTGGGTGCAGAGAGATATTAGTCATTAAGTCAGACAAACCCTTGGAAGATGTCAGATTTTATTTAGTAAGATTTGTAATCCACTAGTGTTTGAGATATACCTAAAAATGAAAACCTGTAAAGCATATCGCAATCTGTAAGTAAAAAAAGCACTTCTCCCAACTGGCAATGGAACCAAGGTATTGGGAACAAATAACTAGAGAGGGAAAGGAAAATAGAGTAGGATGAGGCCAAGTGTAAGTTTAGACTGCAGGTCAGAGAGTGCTTTCCCTTCCAGAGATTGATATCAGAGTGTAGGCAAAGAGAAAGGGATAGGGGAGTCCCAAGTGAAAGACGTTGTCTTATACAGTTTTCTGTAGGGAATTTTTAAAATCTGCCAGCTCATTACTTCCCTCCAAAACATTTTCTCAGTTATCTCTTTCTTCCCCATCACAACTCCAAAATTTGCTATCTACCAGAGAAAAAATTCTTTGAAGTCTGTTTCCCCCAGTGGCCTTCTGCTTATCAAAGTTAAGAAATTATGAGAATCCTTTTAAGCAAACTTGGGCTATATAGAAACTTTTCTTAGATTTTTGTGAAGTATGAATGCCCACAGTATTTCCTACATAACATTTTGTGGTTTCACTACCCATTCTCAGGGTGCATCTTTGAGGTTCCCTCTGTGTCCAAACCCTAACATATGCCGCCATAAGACTTCCTTGTACTATTGTCATTCTAATGAGGAGGAGATTTTCATCATTAAACTGTCTTTCTGCGAATGAGCAGTGGTGTCACTACAGAGCAAGCATGTTGCCATACTGCTTGTATTTCTAGTGTTCTGCATCAGCAACCTCCTCAAGTCTCAGGATTTCAGCAGTGACACCAGATCTCGGATGTATTATGTTTAGAAATGGGGGTGTGGAGACAGAGCCTCTGCAGTGTGGATTGGAGTGTGCAGGGGGCATACTCCACTTGCCAAAATATTTGTTCCATAAATACAAGTATTTCAAGGTAATGCAATGGGTAGCAGGATAGGGTTCAACAAAATATTGGAAATGGAATGCTATAGATTAGTAAGTAAAAGTAAACCTTAAGAAAATGGCTGATTGTATTTAGTAAGGTTTGTAACCTGCTATTGTTTGAGATGTACTTGAGAGTGAAAACGTAAGATGTATCCCATTCTGTGAATAAAAGGCACCTCTGCCAGTGAATCCCCTTGCCCTCCATAGAGAAAAAAGAACAGACTACAGGCCTCTTCATCTTTCATCTCTCACCGGCTGTTTTCCAAAGACTGTATCACTGTTGATGTGATTGGATGCCCAGTGTGTACAACATGGCCTGTGAAACTGTTTTTGAGTGCCTGCTTAGTGCAGAAGGAAAAAGATATGACTGAGTCAGACCATGCTCCCAGATGTTTAGATGGTGGGAATTGCTGAACTGGAGGGGATAGCAGAATCAACAAGTGCAAATTAGCAGAGTTAGAACATCTTTGAGAAGACCTAAAAAGCATTTATTTTAGTTTTTCGGGGTTTCTTATCTAGCTGCAATTAGAATTGAATGAGTTCAGATCTAGACCCAGTTCATAGTAGGACCACAATCTCCATACAGACTCTGTTGAAGATTATGAAAATCAAATGTCAGACTACAGGCAAAAGAAAACGAAAAGATGACAAAAAAGATGTAGACCAGGACAGAGCTCTGGAGAATGCTAGAAGAGGTACTGCATATGTTAGTATAACTAGAGATGGTCCTTGCAGTTGCTTGCCTTTTAACATGATTTTGCATAAATTATCTAGTTGGACCACCTCTGCAAAGTGTAAAGCTTGAATTTAAGAATCACAAGTACAGTGATTGACTTAATCATGTGCACATTTAAGGCCACTAGAATGTCCACCAATGGAAGAGAAAAGACTGGAAAGATTCTATCTGGTAGAACAGGTGCTGTGCTCTTTCCAGAAGATGTGCAGTTAAGTTGACCCTGTCTGGTACAAATTCATGGTTTTGCAAGTTTGAAATAATTTCTAATGGTTTTGCAAGTGGGGTAGGGTAGATTCAGGGCAGTCATCAGGCACTGATTTAGCAAAGTAGAATTTTTGGTAATGGGAGGACAGTTTGTTCTTTCAGCTTTTCCCGGTTAGGGGTCACCACAGCGGAACTCCAGTTCGCTAATGATTGGCAGTAGATTTTTTATGTGGGTGCCGAGGTACCAGCTCGATGCCCAACCTTCAACGAAGGCATGCCCATTCTACACATGTCTTTCGAATGTCACTCGACCGCAGGGAGGACATGCAGACTCCACACAGAAGGTGCTCCAGCCGAGAATCGAACGGGAGAACCTCTTGCTGTGAGGCAACAACGCTACCGCTGCACCACCGTGACATACTTAAATACTAGGGGAATGACACTGCATGTGATGGATAGATTAAAACATGACTAATAGCTTTGGATGTTGAAAGGTGCAAAATTGTAAGGAAAGAGGTGTTGAGTGAGAGAGGGCCTGTGGGATTATGATCTGATATATTAAGTGAAACTGTATGCATGACTATGTAGAGAAATCTAGAAGAAAGGGTAGCTTGGGAAAGTGTAAATGTGTTGAATAAGTAGAAGAGTTGTAAATGGGGGATGGACCATTAAAAAACACATCACAAGTTTGAAAACTACTAGCACTGGAACCATTAGAGAGAGGCAGGGTATGTAGTGAATCATACTGATAAATGCTTTAAAGTGACAAAATCTTTTATGTTGTCCAACAGTTTTTTTCTGTTTGACAATGAGACATAGCAGCTTGAATGAGAACGTACACACAGGGCTAAGGATTAGAAGGTTTAAGTGAACTTACCTTTAGCTTTCTAGAGCTTTTGAGTAGTGTCTTTCTGGACTAATGGTTAACCATTGAGTTTGTATGCATTTAACCTTTTTAGCTTTAATGAGAAACAGACTGTTTGGCAGGGTTAGCAGTACTTTATTAAACTTGTTTACTTTCTAAGTGTGTGGTTGGGCCTTAGGACTCTCTTTCAGCCACAGACCAGATTGAAAGGTATTAGAGAGAGATTTACAAGTCAGAAATATAATGTTTAGCATAATTAACAACATTTGTGAAGAGAATGCAAAGTAACTTATACACTATGTGCAAAGCATGTGGATCACACTAAATATGAGCATATACATGTATGCAAGTACTCTGCTGTATCTGTATCTTAGTGGTATGCAATTTCCTGGAGTTGATATGTAAAGTACAGTCTAACATTAAGAAAATAGTTGTTAGAGAATTAAACATTTGGTTAAGTAAAACATTTACATTGGAAAGAATCAGATAAACGTCTTGCTTTACATTGGAAAGATTCAGCAAGATGTGTTTTTGTGAATTTTTTCCAAGCTTGTGTCTGTATCAGTAGAAAATAGAGGCGCTGGGGCCCAGTTTGTCTGGGGCAAGCAATATGCGGCCATCTAATTCCTTGAGTAGGAGAAAGTCTCAACTTAAAAGCATGAAGGGGAGAGGGCTGCTGTTTAAAAAGACGTAAGGAGAAGAGCAGACTGTGGTTGTTTAAAGTGTCTTTTAGTGCCTGAACCGGTAGATATATGCAAGGGATGTATGTTAGCACTTATTTAGGGGTGATAAGCTTTCCATCAGCCAAGATAGGTTCAGAAAAGACAAGTATCTTTTGATAAAGGCCTAGACTAAGTCGCAATATTTCCAGTTTAAATTAAAATCCACAAAGAATAGCATGTCATGTCTGCATATCTGTGGACTGAGCTGGTCAAGAACACTGTCCAGGAGTGGCTAGGTGCTAGGGGGAAGGGATGTATGTATGATTTAATAGATGAGTTTGGCCTCCTAAAATAACTTTAATGTTGACCCATTTGGAGGCATATATATTAACAGCCAACATTGCTTAAAGTGGCTGGTAAGGTCTTTGTGTCTTGTACTGTGGTGCCTAGGTTGTGGCTGAAAAGGGTCTGTTGACCAGTCCTTTTACCCAGTTACCTATATATATATATATATATATATATATATATATATATATATATATATATATATATGCATATACATACATACCTATATAAGTAAGCAAGCTAGAGTGAAAGTTGCACCACTACAAACTGTATCAGAATTATCACTTCTAAAGAATTCTTACTGATCTAATATGGAGTATACACAGAGTCACTTTTATTTCAGGGCTCAGAAAAAGAGATGGTAGAAATATCTGCATTTGAGCTTTAGAAATCTGTTTTGTTACACTGGCTTTTGAGAGTGTGGGAGGCGGCAGAGAGATGGTAACTGATAGAATGTGAGGTCTCTGTCAAGGAAGAGTGAAATTGTACAGTGAGAGGAGATACATTATCCCGTGCCAGATGTAGTAAACTTGTTTAGAAAATACCTAAGTTTATTCATCAGTGCATGTTCTGAACTTTAGTTTGACAACATGTAAATTATTATGCAAAATGTAAAGCAGCAGTTTTGCCAGCATTAGCAGTCTAGAAAATGTTCTGATAAGTAGTGCTTATATGAAGTTATATTTTGCAATCTGAATGTTTGTCATCTGGACAAAGGGCATCAACAACAAAGTACTTATCAAAGTAAACAGAGACACCTGATAGGAAGATATACAGCAGAAATTTATATCTTGAAGGCAAATCTTGTACCAACTTGCAAGATGAGTGTAAGATAATGAATGTTGTGAGATTGTTGCAGGTGTATGTATAATTAGAATTGGTGTGAATAATTCAGAGGGTGATACAAGTTAGGAAGTTAACAGCCAAGGTGGAGAGAAGGAATGAAAAAATAGAACAAATGGTGGTGTTTGGGGAGGTGTGTCATTCTATTTCCTCCGGAAACACCAAGTACAAAGTAATAGAAGAAGTAGAATGAGAGTCCACAGGTGTGACTTACAGTCTACAGGAGGTGCACATCATACCAGGTGAGAATTAGTAGCAGTCTGTCAAAGGCCCGGCACTTCTGTGAAGCAGTCAGAAAGCACATGGTCTAATAACATGGACATAGTATGTAGTCAACAAATAAATTCTGTTTGGCTCTCTTACATTCCTCTGAGAAAAACAGCAGCCTCCAGTTGTTAGAGAAAAATAAACTGCAATCCCAGTTATGAAGTTACAAAACTTACCTTTACAAGAATAAAACATTTTTGCTGCTGTCCTGATCATGGGCTCTACACCCCTACCCCGCGCACATATGTACACCACATGTCTGCTAACTGTATGTTCCAACTCTAAGGTTGCTGTACCTCCAAGAAGGCAGAGGACTGACTTCATTTCCTTGTTATCTGTGAAAAATGAAAAATACAAAACACTAAAATGTTACAGTATTAAGCAACAGCAATAAACAATCCAAAACTTCAGATGTTAATGCCTCTTCTGTGAAGGTACTGAAGAAACAAACTCAAACAAACTCTTCAATCACCATGTCTCTGCAGTGGTAAGAATGGCATTTTATATTGCTCATCTCATAAGTAAGGGCATTCCCTCCAGGAAAAAAATAGGTTATAACCCCCCCTGTACTCTTCCGTCATCAGACCAGTAGTACAATACAACACTCCCTTTGGTATGTTCCTTTCCAAACACGTGCAGCAATTGGAGAGAACACAAAGGTTCCTTATGAAGAAAATTCAGGGTCTTCAAGATCTGACTTATTTGGACAGACTGAAATCATCATCACTTTATTGTGTGTCATACAGACTGCTCAGAGGCCACCTGTGCCTTGCATATAGAGCAATCTCTGTCCCAACTTTGATGTAAATGCTACACATTTGCAAGTCAAATGGCACATGGGTCACTCGTTCAAAGGACCCTAACCCAGTATGTGACATCAACAGAACTTGCCAGAGAGACAGATTTGTCTCACAGAGGTTGCCCCACCTTTGGAACAAGCTTTCTATTCATGTTAAACAAAGCCCTACATGTTGGCCCTATTTAAGTGCTGTTTGGATGTTTGGATGGGTAACCGGAAATTCACCCCAGGGGTTCCACCTGTGTCCATCTTGGACAGAGCAGTAGGTGCTGATTTTAGTGTCTGCTTGAACTAGACACCCTTGGGAACACAGCTTGAACTTGGCTAGGCTTGTCAGGGTTCTGGGGCGGTTAGCGTAGTAACCTGCTATGATCCTAGGAAACATGCTTAGTCACTGGAGTAGCTCAGCTCTAGAGTCTTGCTCACCATTCTGTTACTAGACAAAATGAACCCCTTGTCACAAATTATCCTTTTAATCTCATGGGCATCTTTACTGAAAGTTAAGGTCGTACTTCTGTTCAGTTTCTCTTTCCTTTGGTAAGTGTAGGGACTTCTGAATTCATGTAAAAAAACGTCTTTGTGGTTCATATAGAGAAGTGTACTCCCTTGCTTTTAGGTCCGTAATAGGATCAAAAGTACATCTGATGGTACCACTTTCATACTCCCTCTCAAAAAAAAAAATCTCTGTGGAGGTCCTGCATGAAAAGTAGGTGTTTCTCTGGACACACGAGCAATCCACATACCCAGAAAAAAAAAAAACATGGACCAGTCAGAGGAAGTATCGAACTAAAAACAAATAAAAGCCACTGAGTAACCAAAGCATAGGAGAACTAAAATAGTGTAATAGAATTTTATTAAGTGCTTTCATCCTCTTATAATTCATGATTGCACACAATAATAGCTTAAATAGACTCAGATTGTCACTTGATCACAAAACCCAATAAAATAAGTCAGTCATTCCTCATTAACGTCAGTAGTGAAACATCCCAACTAACATATTAACCATTAAATCAAATTAAAAATATACATATAATTAATTCTAATCAAATAAAAATAGAAACCATTAGCAATTCATAACACTGTTCATACCATTATAGCGTTGTGGCTCTCAGTTTCAAAAATATTGTCTGGGTGGGCTTGCAAAATAAGTCATTGTAAAGTTCTGGTGTCCTACTTGTAAACTGAGATTCAGCAAACTAACCTTATCGTAATCGTGATGAGGAGTAAATTTCAAAAAGTCAGTTTGTGCAATGTGTACAAAGGAATTCTTAAGAGCTTTCACTGACCCTTTCCATGCAATAAAAATATTCTCAACAAATGTACAGCAACATATGATGAAGCCACCAGAACTCTCAGTGATAGATTGTTTCACTATACCAATTAGCTAACACCATATTAGCTGCTTTCATTGCAATTCCACATTTCTGCTTGTAAATACTGCCATTAAATCCAAAAATGTTGTAATATTGTAATGTTTTAGTGTTTTTTTTTTTTGACTTTTCACAAATAATGGAGTGAAGTTAGCCCTCTACCTTAACGCTTGGAACAGCTATCTCCTCGCTTCTCTGCTGTGATTTTTGTACTTGTTCACCATGTGTCTCACTTTTTGTGATACGTAGGGTCCCTGAATGTGAGACAAATTTATCAGAGAAGTCTGTGATCTTTTTCATTTGATGTACCTTAGTGTAGAACACTCCAGTATACCATAACTTTGTATACATTCACCACATTGGCTATTAATGTTCTAGCATTCCAAATACTGAAATTATGGTCCATGAAATTACAACATACAACCACTTAAACTAACAGAGACTCTGCAAATAACTACACTGCAAGCTAGTCATCAAGTGAAAGAGCACATAAGAACATGTATAAATCACTCTGACATTGTCAAAAATACCAAGGTAGTCATTGACTATGTCATAGAAATGTCAGAGGTTACCTTTTCAGCACAAATAAAAAGTTTATATTCATGAAATAAACAGCAAGATGCATGCCAGATGAACATTTATATCCATCTCATTTAAGTTCAGAGAGCTATATTAGCTAGAAAAAGAATGTGTAAAATGATTTTATGCTTCAAATTTAATATTTTTTTCAAAGCAAACAGCACTTCAGTGCTAAACACAGTGGAAAGCTAAAAAATGTAGATGACCTAGCAAGGCAATGGCACAGCCATTGACATTGCTGCTTCACAACAGTTTGTTTTGTAGTTCAGTTATCAGCTAAAATGCCTTCTTTTTTATTTTATTTATTTATGTATTTATTTATATTTGTTGACCGGGAGTGTCCGACTGGACGTAGGTCCATTTTCAGCGGAGGCCCGGGGAGAAAAGCTCCACAGTTAAAATAAACAGACAGTAGTTACATTGGATTACATAGCGATTAACAATTTACATAGCAATTACTTACAACATATTTACAGATGAAGAACATAGTACATCAGTAGACAACTAGAATCTTTATCTGTGAAGTACATAACAGACATTAACAAATGTTAAAATAAGAAGTTCCTGCTGTATAAGTATTAGGCTTATGAGCATCTGAGCTTGCTATAATCAAGGTAGTTAGTGGAGTGGAAAGAAAGGTAGTGGTTGGATGGGGTGGGTGATATTAGAGTGGGAGTTGCAAGGGCATAGCCAGCATGTTTTTAGGTGCGCTTTTAGTAAAGTTTTGAAGTGGGTGCATGATGGTACGGAGGTAATTGTGGGTGGGAGGGAGTTCCATAATTTGGCTATGGTGCAAGAGAATAGTGCTTCACCAGCAGAGTTATTGGCTTTAGTCATCTGCAAGTGATTTTTGTTGCTGGGTTTTAGTGGTCTGGTGGTGCGTTAGGGTTGGATTAGATTCTGGAGGGATGGGACATTTAGTGGATGGTTTACTAGTTTGTGGGCGAGTGAGAGTTGATACCATTCAAGGAGGCGAAGGGAATTCAAGCCAGCCCAGTTCAGCAAGTGAGAGACAGTGGTGACTACGGTAGGATGCCCTTGTGGCGAATTTGGCAGTTTTGTTGAAGCAAGTCTCTAGCTTGTTTAGATTGGATTGCCTTAGGTTGGTATATATTGGAGAGGCATAAAGTAGGGTGGAGATAAGGTGGGAATTTGCTATTGAAATCTTTGCTGCTTTGGTGAGAAGATGCTTATTTCTGTATAACGCTCCTAGTTTTTTGTGGACTGTTTTTATGGTCATGGATATGTGAATGTCAAAGTTTAGTTTGTCTGTTTCCACTCCTAGCAATTTGGTGTGTTCAGTTGGGTATAAAGTGGTGGAGTCTTTTGCTGTGATGTTAAAGTGAGAGTTGTTTTGAGTATGTTTGGTGGGTTGGAAGATGAGTAGTTTAGTTTTGTTTGGGTTGAGTATTAATTGGGCATCGGATAACCAAGTTTCAACAGAGGAAAAGGCTTCCTGTGTGACTTTTTGCAGTTTGGGTAGGGACTGGGCTGAGCAGGTGATGGTCGAGTCATCTGCGTATTGTATGAGTGTGCCATGTGTGGTGGCAGAGGCTAGATTATTTGTGAAAACAGAGAAGAGTAGGAGTCCAAGGATGGATCCTTGGGGAACCCCTATGGAGACAGGTAGTTGGGGAGATATGTCATTCTGCCATACAACGGATTGTTGGCGGTCAGACAGGTAACTCTGAAACCAGTTGGTGACTGATAGTGAGAAGGATAGGTTATTGAGGACAGAAATAAGTTGTTTGTGTGGGACCATGTCAAATGCTTTAGATAGGTCTAGGAAAGTAGCAGAGGAGAGATGGCCATTGTTTTTATGCTGAAGGATAGTGTTAGTAAAGGAGAGTAAGCCAGTGGTGGTGCTATGGTTTGGTCGGAAACCATGCTGAGTATTGGAAAGGAGGTTGTTAGTAAGGAGGTAGTCTGAGACCTGAGAGTGTATGCATCTCTCTAGTATTTTGGAGAGTGGAGAGAGAATAGCTATGGGGCGGTAATTGGTTAGTTCTCTGGAGGGTCCGCCTTTGTGGAGGGGAATTATATGTGATACTTTCCACAGTGTGGGAACATAACTTTCTGACAGAGATCGGTTAAACAAGATGGATACTGGGTAGGCCAGAGCATCAGTTGCGATTTGTAGGTATTCACTTGGGAGGTTGTCTGCTGCTAATTTGGTGGGTTTAAGTTTAGTTAAGAGTTTTTCTATGTTGGAGGTAGGTGCAGGAGAAAAAGAGAAGGCAGTGGGGAGATTAGTAGTTGAAGGTGTGGGTTGAAGGGGAGGGTGGTTGTGTTGTTTAGCTAGTGATAGTATGGTTTGTGTGAAGTGTGTGTTGAATGAGGTAGCAATATTTTCTGAGGAGTGAGGGATGTTAGGAGGAGGGGTACTGACTTTACCTGGGTGGAGGATGGAGTTTATGGAGGACCAGAATTGTTTGAGGCTGTGTTCGGAGGAGTCTAGGGCAGACTGGTAGTATTGGAATTTGTCCTGTTTTATTAGCTTTTTGACTCTATTGCGTAGTTCTAGGAATTTGTGTCTAGTTGGGGGGGGTCTTGGTTTTGTGCCAGTGCTCCCAGGCTTTATCCCTGTTTTTCATTTCTGACTTAGTGGTTTTCTGTAGCCATGGGGAGGGTTGTGCTTTGATTCTGGAAAGTCTTATGGGGGCATGGTAATTAAGGATGCTCAGGAAGGTAGTATTAAAAAATGCAACTGCATCATCAAGACTGAGGTACTTTAGAGGATGCCAGTTACATTCTTTGAGAGATGAGATGAATGTGAGTGGGTTAAAGTTTATTTTTTTACGTATCTGATGGTAGATGACAGGTTTAGCTTGGTATAGGTATTTTTTCAGTAGGAATGTTAGGGAGTGATCACTGAGGCTATCTGATAAGCAGCCTGTTATATATGACTGGGGGCTCTTACTGACTAATATCCAATCCAGGGTAGTGTGCTTGCTGGAGGTTTTATTTATCCTGGTTGG